>NC_134814.1:6965469-6972969 GCF_046742065.1 Oratosquilla oratoria
ATATATTTTTCTAATGCATACATACATATACCAAGGCTTTTTCCCCCTTACAAGGGAGGTAGCCAAAAAGGGAAAGGCATAAAATCATTTCCACCCATTCCATCCCTGAATACACTCCACACCCCTCTTATCTGAGCACCTCCTGGATGACGGGTCATCCCTGCACCTTGTCCACTACCCTGGGTCAGAAGCAGTGTCGCAAGACACAGCACATCCACAGCAAGGCCGCTTCATTAAATCGGCGACCCCCTCTTTCCGTCCCCCCATTTTTTCTAATAACTTGTATTTACGATCTGTTTCATTTGTATGACTTTACAATTATTTAGGTTCAGTTTCATCAGCCATCTTTCAAATAATTTATCTAGTTTGTCCAAATATTCTTGAATATTCAGATGATTTGAGTGATCATTTGCTATTCCATTAACACTCTTAGCACAGAGTCCAACGTGGATGCACACATGTTAATGTGGTGGCAGTGGTGGGATACAAACCCGTGCCTCCAAAAGATTACGTCAGAACGTCACATATTAATTTGAGAAGTCCACCTGCGTTGAACATATCTTTTTACTCTGTACTTTTATATTTGCTTACCTCATCATAATGTCTGTTTATTTTATTTTATTTATTTTTATTTTATCTATTCGTTTTTCGCCTTCACAGCGGCTTGAGGTTTTCAAATTACCAAGGTGCGACTCATGACCACACGGATGTTTGGGTACATAAGTTGTACTAGAATAGTCAATAAATGTAACTAAAAACTACATGTTTGAATACAAGACTCCTAAGAAATCCCGTCGTACCAGCCCAACAGTAATTTGATGGTTAAGAAAATGATGACCATCGGAGTGAAGTTTATTTATCCAGTTGGCAGAAATTTGTCTATTTGTCCCTTGTTTGTCATGTTCATGGTTTTAATCATGGTAACATCTGATCCGATTGTCAATATGGAATTCAAGCCTCCTGTCAATATGGCTGCTACTACAGTTTCCTCACCCGCGATTCTCTGGCTCTCTCTCTCTCTCTCTCTCTCTCTCTCTCTCTCTCTCTCTCTCTCTCTCTCTCTCTCTCTCTCTCTCTCTCTAGGATAATCCGTCGTTATGATTCATCCAGCTGAACTAGTACTTCGCACTGAGTCAATTAAATTTGCAAGAGACCAAGTTGAACACATCTGTGTCTCTGCTTCCTATGCATCACATGATAGAGTTCGTAGACATGATCCAGGTCCCTCCTGTTAATTGGCACAGTCAGCTTTGTGGAGGTGAGTCCTAACTCGGAGTCTCCAACCATTCACATTTTTATGACACAAGCATTAACGAAACCTTACATGGACCATAAACCCACCGTTGGTCTGTCAGATTTTCCTCAAGACCATACCTGTGTATCGGGTGGATTCCACCGCTGCCACCAAATGTACCGGGTGGCTACAAGAAATGAAAGTCAATAGTGGGAAGTACACTGTAATCTCTGATACCACTGACAACTAATGCGTGTGAATACAAAGAGAGCTGGCTCCCAACTGACGCCAAGCCGCCAATTGGCGCCAAAAGACGCGCATCGCATTTGCGATATCCAATATAATTACAAATATACACAATGATTACACATAATTACAATAAATAATAAAACAACAAACAACAAAACATATGACAATTTTATAAAGAGGGGGAAACATATAATTCCCCAAATAAGCAACACACAATTACAATGTACGATAATAATGTTATGATATACAATCATACCACGCTAACACACCTGATCTGGCGCTACCTTTTCCCAGTTTCTGTTCGCTGGAGACGCCATTATTCACGTTGACAGGCACTGCGGATAGAGCTGTGGTATCACCTTCCACAGCTGTCAACGCTGTTGGCATTCGTGGCCACACCGTTTCAAGTTATGACGGTGCAGACCATTTCACACTGTCACGATCAAGCGCCTCGGATGCGGACCAGATAACTGTCAAGCTATATATAGTCTCCAAACATTTCACGTAAGAACATAATAATGTAGGAGACTACAAGAGACCGTGAGGCCTACACTAGGCAGGTTCATGTCCCTTATTTCCAGTCATCCTTATCCATAAAATGATCAAATCTTCTCTTAAAACTACATATTGTTTCAGCGCTCACGACATGATTACTAAATCTTTTCTATTCTATTGGTAAAACAGTTCTTGTCTATTTCCTTCTTAGACCTAAATTTATCCAATTTAAATTCATTACTACGAGTCCTGCCCTGTTGTCTTAATATGATAAAATTTCCTGCATCACCCTCGTTAAGCACTTTACCTATTTGAATACCTCTATTAGATCAATTCGCACTTTTCGTCTTTCCAGAGTGTAAGTTAAACTGCTTAGGACTTTCTTCATATGGCAAACTTCTAATCCCTTGTATAATTTTGATCATTCTCCTCTGCACTGATTCTAGTGAATTAATATCCATTATATAGGACGCTGACCAAAACTGTACCGCATAGTGAAGGATGGGTCTAACTATCGCCAGACAGTGTTTAATGATTACCTCTGCACTTTTGTTTGTAACCGTCATAGCAGTAAATCCTAATATCCTGATAGCCCTTTTCGTGGTACTAATATACTGTTTCCTGGAGTTATGGTCCGGACTCACTAACACTCCTAAGTCTAAGTCATTGCAATCGCAAAACAAATCCAGGAAGATAAGGAACACCTTTCGTTTCCTATGAATCACATAAGCAAAGAAAAATGTTGCTGGCATCACAAGTATGGTGAGAAAGCAATAAATCCTAATATCCTGTTAACCCTTTTCGTGGAGTTATGGTCCGGACTCACTAACACTCCTAAGTCTCAGTCAATGCAATCGGAAAACAAATCCAGGATGGTAAGGAGCACCTTTTGCTTCCTATGAATCAGATAAGCAAAGAAAAATGTTGCTGACATCACAAGTTTGGTGAGAAAGCTAGTAAATGTGTCAAACCGTTTGACTTAAGGAACTTTAAATTTATTTTGGAACCTGGCCCACGTCAGGCCCAAACCCCATTAACTCGTGCTCTGGTGTACCACAACCAATTTTATTCTTCAGCGGAGATTGATTGGCAAATATTCGATTATCAGTCAACACTTGGACACTTTAGTCTACTACCAGCAAAGCAAAACGATCGCAGAAAAGTTCCTGCTGCTACCTTGAGAGCTGTTAAATCGACGGAGATCAGAACAGTCCGTGCAAGGAAGCTCCGTGTTTTTTGTTTTTTTTCGTACTTTGCTATTTCAGTCCGACTTAGCTGTTGAAAGATCGTTGACAACTCGACAAGGGTGATATCAGAATGTAGCACATCAAGCCTGTCGCTATGCATGTCAGGATGCGTCAGCAATTGCTCCTCCAAGCTGCTGAAGAAGTATACACGGATGACTGTCTTGGTTTTCGACAGCCATCACTCACGACGTCGTTCACCGCATCAAAGAAACGCCTCCGCCAAACCTATGTTTTTCTGTCCCCGAAGGCTCGATCCTGCCAAACTCAGACTATTCGAGGCAGAACACAACTCAAAGAAACGCCTCCGCCAAACCTATGTTTTTCTGTCCCCGAAGGCTCGATCCTGCCAAACTCAGACTATTCGAGGCAGAACACAACTACTTGTTGGACATAATCATCAGACCCAATTGAAGTTCATTTGCTTCACCGTTGCACATGGTACCCAAGTTCGTACCTGGGTCATGGAGGCCTGTGGTGATTTTTGAGCCTTAAATTTAACCCTTACTTAATCGATACCCTATTATATTTTTCTAGAATAAGTTAACGCTGCACTCTATGAATTCTAGGTATTTTCACGTCTAGACCTCACCAAGGCATGCTATAAAATTTAGGATGAACCAGACAATGTCCTCAAAATTGCCATCACAACACCATTCGGTTCTTATGAATTTGTCAGAATGCTACTTGGCTTGTGAAATCTAATTTATTCGTTTCAATTGTTGATGGACACTACTCCGAGGAATACTGAGTGGCTTCGTCTACACTGGCTAGATAATGCAGAGCATACTTGACGGGGCATATGCATGGGAGAAGCAGTGATGTATTAAGACCAACGCGTCGAAATGCGGAATTGTCTACTTCCACCGCTGCAGAACCAACAAAGCTATCACGGAAATTCCTCTTAAGATAAACGACAACATCTTGATGAAGGATTAATCTGGAGACTACATTTTCGCAAGAGTTAAAACTGCGTCGGGCTAGCTGAAACACTTGAAAGCCATAACAGTGCCCAGTAAACGTTGATTGTACCTTGCACTGGTTAGACTTGTACTGTGTCAATCTTCAGGATTGAGCCGGATGATGAGCCCAACAAACAAGTTCTCCCATCAGATGATTCGGAACATTCCTTTCTGTTTCATCATGGGTTGAAAATGGAGCAACTTCAGAACTTCTGGATCACTTCACCACGCTACAAACATCCGTCCATTCACCCAGCACAACCATAAACTGCACTCCAAACATGTACAGCTAATACGCCACAAAACACAGACCTCACGGTACAGAGTGCTTGTCCACAGATTCATCCTCCTATATGCATACACGAGAAGCTGCGTGTAACTATATCAATAGTAACTGGAATGTAATATTCATTGTTATATGCCGGAAGTGAAATAAACTCACTTTTGGAAAATAATACACACACGCTTCTCAATAACAATAACACAATAAGCGCAAACATACATACATGCTTTATCTTCTAATAACATTCACTTTACTTTTAATTTTCTGTCAGACTGTATCTTTGCATTTCAGTTAGTCTCTCGCTAAAGACTTTCAGTATTTCTTTCTGTACACATCTGTTTCCGGCATCCTTGCCTCGTTTCGTAAGTAAATATTGACCCAGTTTCCTCCTCCCCTTGACTTCCAAACTAGGTTAGATAATGGTAAAGGAAACATGGACTAGAAGTGAAGCTTTTATTCCTAAACTCTGTATGTATCTAGTATGCTCATTCCTTTGAGAAAGTCGTTAGACGAGACGTCAGGAATAAAAGCTTCACCTCCAGTCCATGTTTCCTTTACCGTGTCTATACAACTTGTTCACATGGATTTTCATAGGTTAGATAAATTGATAAACAACCCCTAAAACATGCTGGGTACGATCGATACTTTTTGTGTTCTTACGTTTATTACTAGCGTTTTCAGAATCTTAGGTTTTTAAGTCATTAATTGTGCGGCAATCATTGCACGAGCCACATGTAATTTTGGGTTTATCAATACGAAAACAAGTAAATGATCATGACAAACAAATATTTTAATAACTCAGTTCCTATTTTTTTTTCTAAATAAACTGAAAAACAACTTGATAGTTACACCATATTATGTTGTATTGTATAACCTCATATTGTTTCATATCACACTAACTCGTACTATATCATACTGTATCCTATAATGATATATCATATATCATACTATATCAAACCCTATATTATATGATCTTGAATGATACCATAAAGAAGATAAAAAAAAAAACTGTGCACAATTAGAAGTCTCAGGTACAGGATTCAGAGAATAAAAAACTATAGACAGACTAGAACTACAAAAGAACTACATTTAACCATTGACCTCCAGGATGGTATCCGACGATTAAGGAACGAACACAAAAGCATCCAACAAACTACTAAGAATAAAACCTTAAGAGTAATACAACTGGCTGCGTTAATGAGTGGTTCAAATGTGTGTGTGTGTGTGTGTGTGTGTGTGTGTGTGTGTGTGTGTGTGTGTGTGTGTGTGTGTGTGTGTGTGTGTGTGTGTGTGAGTGAGTGTGTGATTCACCTTGGTCTTTGGATCACGTGTTGGACTCGTGATCGACAGCTATTTCCCTCCCGGAAGAGAGCTCAGAGCTCGTATGACCGATCTATGGGTTACACGCACACACACCACCAACTCCCCGCCCACGAGAGTTGGAGTAACGACTTGAAGCGCAGCGATACTGAAATAATTTCAGCCCTGGGAAGGGTTCGAACCAGGTACCGCCGGTACCGCCGTACTGACAGTCTGGGACTCTGCCAACCGCGCCACCGAGTCGTGTGTGTGTGTGTGTGTGTGTGTGTGTGTGTGTGTGTGTGTGTGTGTGTGTGTGCGTGCGTGCGTGCGTGTGTACAAGCAGGATTCGGCCGGGTGTATGCGCGTTTGCGCTCGATCCAGATCGCGCGGCATCCTGCGAAATATTTCCGCGTGCAGATTCTCAGTTGCCCAGGTAGCCTGCAGGCAATCCCGGACCAGCCTTAACCCCTTGCCGACCTTCTTCTGTCGGTTGTTTTGTTCGATCTGTCTCAATGCACAGCACTTTGAAGCGGATGCCTTGTATGTCTACCTCACTAGTTCACTTGGAGTTGTAGTTCGTTCACTTATACTTTACTAAATTGTATGACACATCTAGTCAACACGGAGTAGGTTGTAGTATGTAAACAGAAATAGATATTCTTCTGTTGTTACAAGTTAAGATGATTCTTAAGTGGAACGATACGTATATTAGTATACACTGATCGTTTACTATATTAATCAATGACGTAATGTCGAAAGAGATGATGTTAGTTGCAAGCATCAACGTAAATTTGTCTTTTATTTACATTTATATACGGAATCGGCAACTATCCCTCTGTCCCATCCATTTTGTGAATATTTCCTGCGTGAGGGCGAGGCCACGTAACGAGAGCTACTGTAATTCTCGGGGAAGGACACGTAACACACCACCTGCTCCTCAAGGGCCAACAACATCCTGGTGGGCCGGATAAGCGGCCTCATCGCCCGCCGTCGGCCGCGCTTGCACGCACTCGATTCAGCACCGTTGCACAACATCGGCGCTTTGTTTCAGGATCCGCGCGCGTTTGCACAATTCCCCTCCGAGAATCACTTAAGGAACCGCATTCAACGTCTTTCGAAGGCAGATCCTTCTTCGTCCCTCTTTTTTTTTTTTTTTTTTTTCTTAAAGAATCGAGCTATTAACACATTAAGAGATTATTTTGCTGGGGTGGTGGCCGGGACGAAGTAGATGGTTGCGGTGGTGGTGGTGGCAGTGGTGGTGGCTGTAGCGGCGTGGTAGATTTGGTGGTAGGTTTAGTATGATAATGAAAGTAGTGATGATAGTGGCGGTGTTGGTTACGATGACGATAGCGACAGTGGTGGCAATGAAAAAGACGGTAGCAGTGCCTGCAGCATTGAAGGTGACGATGGCAGATGAGGGTGGCGGTAGTGTTGGTGGAGGTGGAGGGGACGGTGGAGTGGGTGGTAGTGGTGGAGGTGGAGGGGACGGTGGAGTGGGTGGTGGTGGAGGCGACGGTACCGCTGGCGGTTGCGGTGGCGGTGAGAGAAGAAAAGGGAGCGGACATTATTGAATAACACAGGATAGATCCTGCGATGTTGAAGTCAGCGTTGGTTATAGGGTTGGCGTTGATGTTGATCTTGAGGATAATGTCGAGAGAAGGTGGAATGATAATAGAGACAAGCAAATATGTATCAGTGATAATACATCACTACATGTCCCCATTCTCCTTG
>NC_134814.1:6977969-6985469 GCF_046742065.1 Oratosquilla oratoria
TCACCCAAATTTAAATTTTCTTTCGTGTTTCATCTTTGCACTGTGTCAAACATTTCTTGACATTTCATTTGGTGAACATTACAGATAGAGGATTGATGTTAAATGTTACTGGGATAACAGCAGAACTGAAATAAGTCTAGCTGTCATGTAGGCTTGTGATAAAAGTACAATATATCGTAGATGTTGAAATTAAAGTGGATTTATTTGTGGTGATTTTTTAAATGGTATTATGAGCAGTAATGGTGATTTAAAATTCGGCGTGGTATTCATTATAACAGTATAAACAGTTATAGAGCAGTGTATGGTGAGTGTATTGTGGTGATAGTGTGTATGGTGATAGTCCATCTATGGTGATGGTGAGTGATTGTGATGAGTAACAGCATCATTCGACCTAAATTCATCACTCACAGCGGTAGCGAGAGCATGGTTTTCCCGGTTTTCGTTCTAATTGCATTATTGGTTGGTAATAGCAATATTGTTATGGCATAAACTTTTGTTTTAAAAGTTGGCACGCAGAGTCTTAATTGCTTTTGTTTAAAGTTGGGTATCATGGTTAAACTGTGTGGCCTCGATATACGATGATACTATTTACATTGGAGGCAATATAGAATGTTTTGAAAGGTTATCTGCATACACGCACATACCAAAAGACATCTCACCCCTTATAATAGGGCTAGCCAAAGTATGTTCCCACCATTCATCCAGCCTACGTGCATCCGATACCCATTTATTTGCCCTATTATCTAGTTCCTTGTAGATACAGAGCCATCACTCTCCCTCATCCACTGCTAGGGCTAAAGGCAATGCAGCTAGACACAGCACCTCCACAATGGGGCTAGGGAGTCAAGCTGGTTTACTACCACCACTTGATTACATAGTGACCCTCCTTACTCGTTCACTCACAAGTAATTAAGAAAAACATAGAGATAACCCTTTTGGCCACGTCAGTTTACCATCCATTCACAGTCACTCTCCACTCACACCTGTCTCCTTCCCTCTCCTCTCCCTGCTCAACAGACATTTCCCTTTTACCCAATGACCTCTTCATCCCATCCATCCGTCCACCCCATTCTCGATCTTTCTCTGAAGTTCACTTCATCTGCCTTCACCTTTTTCACTCTTTTTGTTAGTCTTTATGCACTCATTCTTTCCATATATCCAAACTGTCCCAGTATTCTTTAATCAACATTTACTTTTGAACACATTTATAATCATTCTTTCTGCTCCTCTTAAGTTCCAAGTCTCTGTCCCATACCCACATGTAAACTTTCGATTCACACACACACTCTCAAACTCCGTCGCTAGCTACCTTAGCCCCTTCTCTGACCCAGCCATAAGCGCAGTGTTATCAGCAAACAACGACCGGCTCACCTCCTTAGACACTTTACTCTCACATTTATCGTTTATATCACCCATACATGTGTATGCACTGAAAGAATTAGCATTTGAAGATGTTATTACAATATTAGGCAGTGAATGACTCCATAACACAATAGTAACTACGGATGTAACATCGTCTATTTTCAAAGAGGTTACTTGTGTCTAGTGGTTCTTTGCAAATAGGCATCATATCCTAGATGCTGTTCACCCATGTCCGCTAATTGACTGAAGTATACAAGTCTGTTGTAAATAGCAACAAAGTTTCGTGTTTGTGACAACAGCTTTAACGCAATCGGAAGTCTAATCTTTTGTTCTATCTGGTGATGGGAAAATTTATGGAACTGACGAGAGTTTATGTGATTACAATGTTTTCGTGTGACGGTGGAAAAAACATTTGATAAAGGAAATTTTGCGACAAGACAGAAAACCCAGAGTAAGTTGCCGAGACTGCGGTGCAAGAGGATGGATGTAAACAAGAGGAGGAGGGGAGGGAAGTGAGGAGGAGAAGGAGGGGAGGGAAGTGAGGAGGAGGAGAGGATATGAATCCTCTCTCTCGGCACTTTGTTGATCCCAATGGCTGGGAAACCCCATATCCTCCTCCTTCTCCTCATCCTCATCCTCCTACTCATCCTTCTCCTCCTCTCCCTCCTTCTCTTCCTCCTCCTACTCCATCTCCTTCTCCTCCCACTCATACTCCACCTCCTTCCCCTCCTCCTAATCGTCATCATCCTTTCCCTCCTTCGCCCTTCTCCTCTTCCTCCTCCTCCTCCCCTCCTCCTCCTCCCCTCTTCCTCCTCCTCTCCGCCTCTTCGTACTACTACCATTTGACCTCCTTCATCTTCTTCTCCTGCTACTCTTCCTCCTCTATCTCCATCTTTCCTCCTAACCTCCTCCTCTTCCTCCTCCTCGTACTCACTTCGTCAACCTATAAACACCCAGCGTTCTCCCTCGCCTCCACCTCGTCCACATCCTCCCCTCCTCCTCCTCCTCCTTCTCCTCCTTCACCTTCTCTTTCTCCTCCTCCACCTCCTCCTCCTCCTCCTCCTTCACCTTATCTTCCTCCTCCTCCTCCTCCTCTCCTCCTCCTCCTCTCCTCCTCCTCCTCCTCCTCCTCCTCCTCCTCCTCCTCCTCCTCCCACAGCGTTCCCTTCTTCCCCTCCTCCTCCTGCCCCACCTCCGTCCCCTCCTCCTCTTCTTCATCCATCTCCCACTCCTCCTCCCTTCCTCCTTCTCCCCCTCCCCTCCTCCTCCTCCTTCTCCTCCTCATCCTTCTTCTCTTCGCCTTTCTCCTCTTCCTCCTCCTATTCCTACTCCACCTCCTTCACCTTCTCCTCCTCCTCCTCCTCTTCCTCTTCCTCCATCCTTTTCACCTTCTCCGCCCGCTCCTCCATCTCCACTTTTCTACTTCCTCCTCCTCCTCCTCCTCCTCCTCTGCTTCTCCTTCTCCAGTTCTTTCTGCGTATCCTTATCCATTATTTGTTCGTTATTGTTTGTTTGTTTATTATTATTTGATTGATTTTTATTTACTATTATTTACTATTTTCCTCCTCCCCTTCTCCTTCTACTTATCCTTCTCTCCTATTTGTCTGTTATTGTTTGTCTGTTTATTATTATTTGCTTGATTTTTATTTATCATTAATTACCTGTCAATTTACTATTATTTACTATCTATCTGTTTGTTTATTACTTAACTATACCTATGCATTTGTTTATTTTATTTATTATTATTTAATTATATTTTTTATTTATTTTTCTTTAATCTATTTATCATTATTACATTTTTTCTCATATCCGACCTATTTATGGACCAAAAGGCCTCCTGTCGGCGTGCTCCGCCTTTGTAATCCTTTGTAAGATCCATTTGCTAAACCAGAAAATCCTAAAGCTCCACGAAATGTGTCTGCACATGTGCGTTCAAACGATCATAAAAAGAAAAAAAAAACAGAAAAAAAACAGACAGTAGGTAACTCAGTCCAGAGAAGGTACACACAAACCTTTTTTGGACCGCCAAGCACTTATCTTGATTACAAATAATCAAGACAGCAACTACACATGTTTGCAAAAATGATGAATAATGAAACTAGTCCAGACTCGTGTAACAAGGGTGAAGCAGACAAGGTCAAACAAGGTCATCATAATAAGACAACATGGCAGGACTCGCAGTAATGGGTATAAACTGGACAAATTTAGATTTAAGAAGGAAATAGGCAAGAATTGGTTTACTAATAGGGTGGTCGATGAATGGAATGAACTTAGTAACCATGTAGTAAGTGCTGAAACTATCAGTTGTTTTAAAAAACGATTAGACAACTTTATGGATGGGGATGACAGGTGGTGATGAATACGGAACTGCCTAGTGTAGGCCTTATGGTCTCTTGCAGTCTCCTTTATTCTTATGTTCTTATGTGTCTGGCCCATCTTGAAGCCAGACCCTTCTGCCTTAGGCTGAATGAAATTGTTGGTCGTTTCCAGCCAGAATGGAAATACTTAAAAGTCTTTATCTTAGCATAGTCTTTATATATCAATTCTGTGGAAAATAATGTAAATATTTCTTAGCGTACCTCAGAAGGCCACGGGATCTAAACTTAAAATGTTTCCAAACCAGTTATCAGTAGTTATACCTCCGATGCATACCAATATAAATTCCTGTATGCTTAAGACATTCTCATTCTATAATCAAACTAAAAACTCGAGCTCAATAGAATATTTGTTAAGAGTGTAGAGGAACGCGATGAATTTTGAAAAGGTACATTGGTGTCTATAAGCACCATTTTTGGAAACCTAAAGATAAGGGCTTTCATAGAAATCAAGAAAGGAGAGAGAAAAAGGAAGAGAGAGAGAGAGAGAGAGAGAGAGAGAGAGGAAGGGATACAGAGAGAGAGGGTGGGGAGGGAGGGGAGGGAGACAGAGAAACAGATAGAGAGAGAGAGAGAGAGAGAGAGAGAGCGCGAGAGAGCGAGAGAGAGAGAGAGAGAGAGAGAGAGAGAGAGAGAGAGAGAGAGAGAGAGAGAGGAAGGGATACAGAGAGAGAGGGGGGAGGGAGGGGAGGGAGACAGAGAAACAGATAGAGAGAGAAAGAGAGAGAGAGAGAGAGAGAGAGAGAGAGAGAGAGAGAGAGAGAGAGAGAGAGAGAGAGAGAGAGAGAATCGAACAAGAGATAGTGGCAGTAAAGGAAACCAAGGGTGGCTAAGGAACGTTGAAGATAACATGAAACAGTGCCAAAATCGTGTCCGCTGACAGAAGACGAAGTGGTCGATGCAGAAGCTTTGCACCTAAAGTTTGGGAGACTCAACTTACTTCTTAAGACCCATGGCTGAGCGAAATGATTATCTCATCCTCTGAGATCGAGTTTTCAGGTGACGTCATAGATCTGGAACGAAGCTAGGAGTTGGTCTGATATGCTGACGTTCTGAAAGAAGAACGTGCGAGAATCTGTGAGTATTTGACTGCATCTGAAATAGCAGACAGGAGTAGAAATAAAATAACTTTCCAAAAACGTTTAGAGCAGATTCTTTTGAATAGGAAAAGCACCTTTTAGTCACCCAAATATCAATCAAGCCATTCATTATATAATGAAATATGAGATAATAAGCTAACTAGGGTCAGAAACATGACAATCAAGTTCATCGTACAAAATGTTACAACAAATATCAGACGTATTGTAACCGAAGTCTCCTTTAGCGAGACAAATCCGCAATATTGATGAAAAACATGCTTGTTATACGGGCTCGGACCACCTTGCTCGCTGGAGAACCTCCAGACCTCTAAACGGATTCCAGTGCTACATCTTTCCAGGAATCTGGATCACTGTGTACCGTCATGCCCCATCGAGGTTCGAACCCTCCCCATAACTACGTGGATCTGTATTTGATCTTAAGTGTCCGGGTACAGTGTGAAAGCAACTCAACACCTATAGGAATGAGAACGTAGTTATGGCCTCCCTCATAGAGATCTTGCTGAATTGCATAGCTGATGTAAGTATAACAGGGCATGACTCAGCGGATGGCGTTGTATCACCCGTAGTTCAAAGTCTGCTTTTGCCACAGGCAAATAGATGACATGGTCATTCTGAGAAGGACTCCCGTCTTAACAGGTGGTTTCCCGGGTTGCAGTAGATCTTATTCCTTGTTATAAATACATTCACAACTTCCTTGTTATAAATACATTCACAACTTCCGTTCTCCTAACAGGAGCACATGCACGCGGGCGTGTGTGTATGTATGTACGTGTGTGTGTGTGTGTGTGTGTGTGTGTGTGTGTGTGTGTGTGTGTGTGTGTGTGTGTGTGTGTGTACGTGTCTGCTTCTGTACTTGTGTGTGATTGTGTGTGTGTGTGTGTGTGTGTGTGTGTGTGTGTGTGTGTGTGTGTGTGTGTGTATTATGTGTGTATATGCAATACGTATGAATATGTTCATTTCGAATGCCTCGATTTTTTCATTTAGTTGTTACACTTAGGTTTATGATCCAGCCACTTCCCGTTGTCCGACATAATTCAAACAAACGTGGATTCGTTTGAGGACTCTTATTTCACGAAAAAATTAGAATACCTCCGAATTTGTTCTCGGATAGATAGAATTCCGTTGAAGAGGGGAAGGTCATGTTTGGATTCGGGTGGAAAGGGTCACGTGATTAAGTTTTACCCCCCAACCTTCCTTTAGCTCAATTCGTTTCGACTTAGCGGCTTAGCCTATGGACGTAGTAAACGAATGGACGCCACGAGGATATTAATATCCCCTCAGGTGGAGTATGAAGCCTGAGAAACGTTGGTCTAAGACGGTTTTCCCGCGTCCACGTCGGTTGGAGCGTTACTGTAATTTCCTTAGCTTTTTCGAATACAGTATACAAAGACCATGCCAGGGACTTTGTTCCCCTGGTGTATCTTATGACCTTAAACAGCCTTTGTATATTTATTCTAGATGTCTTACATTGGGGAGACATTAGATTTATATCATTAATTTATGTGCAAATTATGTCGTATCGTATGCCTATTCTGGCTAGCAGCAAACGGTATGATGAATATGGGTTATAATACGAGGAAACGCGAAAGCCTTGGTCACTAAGAATAATGCGGTCTTAATATGGAGATATGTCAGGCTCGTTTCACACGTATCGACGTTTCGCCGTGCACTATCCACGACACGACGTCGTGCTCTCAAATAACCATGGGTGTCTATGGACACTTTCACACGTGGTCGTGGTCGTGACGTGTGATATTGTCCATAGACGCCCATAGTTATTTGAAAACACGACGTCGTGTCGTGGATGTCGCACGGCGAAAAGTTGATACGTGTGAAACGAGCCTTAGTGAGAGAATTCTCGAGCCGCATGAGAGTGTAAGAAGTACACAAGAGTACAGTGTAGTGAGATGGTATGGGTGTGGTTATGTTACAATCATAGCATTCCCGACTATGAATCATATGTGATGGAGTGACAGTATTTATACTTTAGGAACACGAGTAAATAGTATAACAACGTTTAAACGCCGATGACGGTGGAATGTGGCGTTTTGAAAGTAATAATGTGAAGGCTATAACAACGCCCTAACCACCCTAAACCTCCCTAGGCTGTCTGAGAGTCATTGGAAGGTAATAAGGAAGTTTGGGGAAAATGTACTCGCTCACCCTCGGCACCGACGCTTCCTCCTACTCAATGCCCCCACCACGCCACTCCACTAGGCACAACAGTAAAATTGTGCCTATCAGAACCCTGAGGACTGACCAATACAAGAACAGAGCCATTCTGTCCATAGTATACATCATTAATTCGATGTAATCTAGTCCTAGAATTAGCTCAGATTGTACATAGTGCATCACTATATCACTATCAACTCAATAAAGTGGTTGTTATTATTTCATTGTCTTTAGATACTTGGCTCCCTGACAGCGTCATGTCGACAAGGTGCGGGGCAAGTGCATGACAGCGTGAGAGAGTGTTCGCGTGAGGTCTTGATCGCGTGAGGTGGCACACCTTCAACCACACCGCCAACACGTCCTGCCATTTTCCTGAACGGTCTGTGACGTCACGATCCGGATCTTACCTAAACACTTCGGTGACTGTTTCGCTACAACGCGTCTGTGCGGAAGCAGGTGAGGTGAAGTGAGATGGGATTCAGGGTCGGATC
>NC_134814.1:6992969-7022969 GCF_046742065.1 Oratosquilla oratoria
AAGGGAAGACTGTGACAGTGAAGGAAGCTGGAGGTCATTGTAGAGCGCAATGGCAGTGGACGAAGCAGACGGTCCATGCAGGAGGAAAAGATTGCATTGTGATTTCAGTGAATGCGGCCCAGACAAGAGATAATAACTCTAAGTTACCAGTGCGTTGGTTTGTTTGAAAGTAGTGAGGAGTCTACGCCAGGAGGCGCTGAGTAGCTGCGGCCGAAACCGTCACCTTTGGCCCTTGCGTTTGGACTGCTGGGGCAGGTAACAGTCACTGCTGGGAATCGGAGGGAAGTGCGGGATTCGAACCCACAAGTAAGGGAATGCGAGGCCAGCACGCTTTCGATTATACCATCAACGCACAGTTTGAGAGATGAATGATAATATCTTCAGTAAACGCATTGGGGCACACTTTCTACAAAAACGAAGTTTTAGATCTTAGAAAGATAAACACCTGAGCAATATTCTGTAATGTATGGTAATTCATTCATTTACCTATGTGTTTGATAACTTGCATAACTGTATATACAATATGTATGTTGATAGAACATAGAAAGTTGGGGAGTGTGTATGCCCGAATCTTAATCTCGCTTTTTTTTTTTTTTTTCCATGTAAAACTGGTCACCTCTCACTGCCACAATGAATTTCTCCTCAGTCTTCTCTATATTCAACATTTCTCTTAAATACTCTACCCACCTTCCCTTTACCACCTTTACCTCTGTTAACATCTATCCATCTGCACCCTTTACCTTTTCCTCTCTACCTTACTCTCACAACATCCTTACAAAACATGTTTTTCATTCTTTTCAGATTTCTTTGTCAAAATCCAACCCCATTTTAGATCTACCCTTCTTTTTGACTCCCTCACCTTCCATTTTACTTCTCTTTTTCTTGTCCCTCTTACATTCTTCCCTCGTCCTACCTTGCAAAGAAATCTCATGTGCTTGTTTCTTCTCTTACATTAACGCATTAAAACCATCTCCTCTTTGTCCTGCCATTTGCTTCCATTTTACTTCTCTTTTTCTTGTATCTTACATTCTTCCCTCGTCCTACCTTGCAAAGAAATCTCATGCGCTTGTTTCTTCTCTTACATTAACGCATTAAAGCCATCTCCTCTTTGTCCTGCCATTTAGTATCTCTTCTTTTGTTCCTTTCCATCTCCTTCGTCTCACATTCCTGCGTATTTTATTATTACCTCCTTGAAACATAACCATTCATCGTCTACTCCTATTTCCATCTATCCCACACCAACTCATACACTTCTCTCAGATTCTTGTATTTTTTCACTTCATCTTTCTTACTTAATTTGTTTACTCTCAGTACTTCTCCTCTCTCTCTTTTCTTCTCCTCTTTTCTCGATTTTCAACTTCTCATCTACCAAAAAAGGATCTAACAATCTCCCATTTTCTATTACGAAAGCGTGAACACCCAGAACTCTTCCAATCCCTCCTTTGGGCACCACTACATAATCTATTAACGCCCTGTTAAACACCTTTACCTGCACCACCCTTTCTCATGTATACTTTTAATGGGTTCTTTGGTTAAAAACTGTGTTTGCTACCATCCACTTCTTTCCTAAACACATCTCCAACATAATTTCTCCACCATAATTCCTACGTGGCACCTCAAACGTCACTACTTCTCCATTGATTGCCTCATCTCCTACTATAGTATTAAGGTCTCCGACACAACTATATTTACATTTCTCCCAAAACTTTGTATATTCATTTTAATAAATTAAAAAAGCCTCCTTTCCTCTTCGGTTTTATCATTACCAGGATCGTATACATTCACAAAAACGCCCATCTTTAATCCCAGCTTAACCTTTGCCTACATCATCCTCGAAGACAGTTCCTTGCAATTCACCACGGACTTTCCTATCCTACCAGAAGAACCACTCGTCACTTCCGACACCCCACCTCTTCCCTTCAACTAAGTTTCACTTAACGCCAACACATCCATCTTCATTCTCACAAACTACCAATATCTTCCCATTTACTCTCATCTACAAGATATTCCATCTCAGTATCCCAGGTCATTATTCACTATTTGTTTGTGAATTTCGAAGATATAAAGTTGTCGATTTTTGTAACTGTGATACGGTCAGATACACTATCTGTGGTGCCGATCATTATGAAATGGGTTTTATTTTTTATTTTTTTACACATGATAGTTTCTACGAAATCTGCAGACCTGTAAGTGTACGGAGGAAAAATACGACGGGTGTACTTCCGTGATTTGATTAAATCAAACCAGACTGTACTCTGAGATTCAGCCAACGCCAGTTACCTTCAGTATAATTCGAGAACATCAACACCGGCTATATGGGCATGTGGCACGTTTCGCTGATGTTGATCCTATTCAGCGTTGTCTCCACAAGAGACAACTCTCGGTGAAGGAGACGAAAGAGACCTCCACAGAATCCAGGGCTGGAAGAGCAAGTTGATCGAACCTGTAGACCAGCGTTTCTCAACCTTAGGTTTCCGGGGAACCCTAAGGTTCCACAAAAGGTCCCTAAGGGTTCCGCGAGAACAAGTGAGATAAGCTAATGCACTTTTGATTTTTTATTTAATTTCATATACGTAACATAATTAAACACGCACAACATATTCTTGACGTCCACTATGCTCTATCTCAGCGTTTCTCAACCAAGGTTCCCCGGAACCCTAAGGTTCCGCAAAAGGTCCCTAAGGGTTTCGCGAGAACAAGTGAGATAAGCTAATGCACTTTTGATTCTTTTTATTTAATTTCATATACGTAATATGATTTAACACGCACGTCATATTCTTGGTTATTGTAATATTGTAATATAGACATCATCCTATTTAACCCATTATTACGATGAAAATAAAATGAGAAAGATATGGTATACGTGTTTTTTTTTTTCTTTTTTTTTTTGCGAGGGGTTCCTTGAAGCATGCAATTTATTTCAAAGGTTACGCAAGGGTAAAAAGGTTGAGAAACGTTGTTGTAGAGAGTTTTTTGGGATGGAAAAAGTTGTTGTATAGAAGCTTGGGATCTTGCTCAGAGACCGTTGGGACTGACGACAGCGTGTGAGTGAAGCAACGCGCCCCCTGGCGTATTCCCCCAACTGAAGATAAACATCAATCATAGTTCACAGTTCACAGTAAAGCTACTTCTGTGGTAACAGCTATTCTCTGACACAGCAGCCTGTGACTGATTCATCTGAAAAAAAAATCAGAAAGTTTTCAATGGCGAACAAGTAGCAAACACCAGAAGGACTCTGTGACCTCATTTGACCCGCGCTACACGTTTCTCCTTCTGACATGCAAAGAAATAGGTCAAACCCTGTTTATCATCACCTCTGATAACAAGAATGCTAACCGTGATGGTCGTATAAACCAGTATTATTGTATATGCTCATTAAGTTTTTAATATATAAATATTGTTTCAAGAATCAGTACAGAGAAGAATGACCAAAATGATACATGGACTCGGAAATTTGCCTTACGAAGAGAGGCTTAGGCACCTAAACTTACACTCTCTGGAAAGACGTAGAGTGCGGGGTGATCTAATAGAAGTGTTCAAGTGGATCAAAGGTTATAACAAGGGTGAAGCAAACAAGGTCATCATAATAAAACAACAGGGCAGGACTCGCAGTAATGGGTATAAACTGGACAAATTTAGATTTAAGAAGGAAATAGGCAAGAATTGGTTTACTAATAGGGTGGTCGATGAATGGAATAAACTTAGTAACCATGTAGTAAGCGCTGAAACTATCAGTTGTTTTAAAAAACGATTAGACAACTTTATGGATGGGGATGACAGGTGGTGATGGATACGGAGCTGCCTAGTGTAGGCCTTATGGTCTCCTGCAGTCTCCTTTATTCTTATGTTCTTATGTAAGAAAATAAAGAAAGAAAACATACATAGGTTCGTGAGGCGGCTGAAGGGGTTATCATTTCTTAAAATAAATGCGTTTGTTTCTGGGGATTTCACTGGGATTCAGTCTTTTCGCTAACGAGGAGGTGCCTTAGGGGTTAAATGCCTGCAGGTAGCCAAATTGAAAGAAGAAAAAAATGCTACCCAGTACAGAAGTGGTTAAATTATATAGGCTATGTAGATGAATATGATAACTTAGAAGTAGCCAGAATATAGATAAAGAAAAAGATACGGAAAGAATCAAAAGAAGAACGACTTTGTCTTGATCAAGTTGAGAAATTTCTTTTTTTTCTGTAAAATATTTGAATTATATCTCTCAATATAGTACATTAAATTTCAACATAATCACTACTTTTTTCCAATTAATGTGTATATAAAATTACTCTCCTCCCTTTTTCTATCTCTTTTCTTTAAGATTAAGACTACAATTATCCGGGAGACGTTTTTTGCGCTAAATGTGAAAAAAAGTTTTTTATCTTCATTCCGCCCTAGTTCCCAACCAGTCGTCCTGAACATTAACCCCCTCGCTACCCAGCGTGTCTCACGCAGAGAGATAAAATCTTTTGACGTTATGGAACAAGTGTCCCACCCATCTACCTCCCACGAACGGAGAGGTTCAATGGAGATTACGCTCTTTAAGAAATTTGAGATTACGCTCTTTAAGAAATTTGAGATTACGCTCTTTAAGAAATTTGAGATTACGCTCTTTAAGAAATTTGAGATTACGCTCTTTAAGAAATTTGAGATTACGCTCTTTAAGAAATTTGAGATTACGCTCTTTAAGAAATTTGAGATTACGCTCTTTAAGAAATTTGAGATTACGATCTTTAGGAAATTTGAGATTACGCTCTTTAAGAAATTTGTGATTACGCTTTTTAAGAAATTTGAGATTATGCTCTGAGAAATTTGGGATTACGCTCTTTAAGAAATTTGAGATTACGCTCTTTAAGAAATTTGAGATTACGCTCTTTAAGAAATTTGAGATTACGATCTTTAAGAAATTTGAGATTACGCTCTTTAAGAAATTTGAGATTACGCTCTTTAAGAAATTTGAGATTACGCTCTTTAAGAAATTTGTGATTACGCTCTTTAAGAAATTTGAGATTACGCTCTTTAAGAAATTTGAGATTACGCTCTTTAAGAAATTTGAGATTACGATCTTTAAGAAATTTGAGATTACGCTCTTCAAGAAATTTGAGATTACGCTCTTTAAGAAACTTGAGATTACGCTCTTTAAGAAATTTGAGATTACGCTCTTTAAGAAATTTGAAATTACGCTCTTTAAGAAATTTGAGATTACGATCTTTAAGAAAATTGAGATTACGCTCTTTAAGAAATTTGAGATTACGCTTTTTAAGAAATTTGCTTTGATGAACTTCACACGATTCTGCCTCTTGTTAACCACTCCACTATGAGTACATTCTTTAGAAATTTTGTTCTCGTTAAAGTTGAGCGATTTCAGTCAGTTGATGACAGGACCTCCATGTTTACGTAAATAAACGGAAGGAAGATCTAGTCACATAGCGTCCTTTTTGTTTCTTTCTCCATAGATTTACAGACCAAAATTGTTTTATGTGGCCTTCATTTTTTTTTTCTAATTCTCTGTTAAGCAATTAACAGTAAGACCTTATGAAATCGGCTTTATCATTAATACATACATACATATACCAAAGGATTTTCCCCCTTATATACACACATATATATATATATATATATATATAATATATGTGTGTGTGTGTGTGTGTGTGTGTGTGTGTGTGTGTGTGTGTGAGAGAGAGAGAGAGAGAGAGAGAGAGAGAGAGAGAGAGAGAGAGAGAGTTTATATCACAATACAATCTTAAACCTGTCGGTATTTGGTTGCATTTATACTCTTATTTCATCTGCAACTGGGTTGTTATATCCATCTTTGTTACTTCCTCTTTATAACGAAAGGCTTACAATGTACTACTGAGTATTTGCTTTTTATTACAATTCTTATTTTGTGGTTGGAATCGAGTGGGAGCTATGAAACTTTTATTCAAACAAAGATTTATTTACAAAAAGTGTTTTTCAGTGCCTCGTAACCTCAATCAGCACCACGTTCATTCTTTTCTTGTGACACTCGTTTTGATAATAGTGATGACGCATTCGATGACGTAATTCAGTTTTCTCGATGACGTCACACCATGCGTCATCACTTGCTGCAATGTCATAGTGACGTCATGCTCTCACCATCCAGTCCGGACCTTATGTTGTTTACAGTGAAATCCTGCCGTTATTTACATTAATTTTGAGGTCTTGCTTACGGTGTCTATATTTATTTCTTCCTTGAAATGACTCATAAATAATCAAATCTGAATCCAAATCAATAGAAAGATAGCCGTGTTTATTTCATTAACGAACCACTTTTTTTATTTAACAAGAAAACACGAAAAATATTTTTGGCAAGGAAACGAACACAAGCCGTGACAGCACCTTTGGATCTATGCCAAACGGCAAGAAAGATAAGGTTTATTGTATGAAATAAATCTTTGCAACCACAATCGAACACGGGTAATTTAACTTCCTTTCTCATTTATCATCAAACAGACTGGTTTTACTTCCTGTTGTGTTTGCATCAGCGAAGAGAAGTTCTTCTGCAGTTAGGAAACACGAACACCTTGACCGGTCTAACGACCAAACTTCTACGTCCGTTCGGTTCAGGTGTAAGACGATCTCGTCATAATCTTGTCATCTGGTAAGAGGAGACGGAAGCTACGTACACTTGACCACATTAATCATGTTTCAACTAACTGAGTGTTTAGTGATGTTACAACTGTCTTATGCATCAGTTCGCTTTGTTAAACTCGTTTTTTTTTTATTTGTGTGTTGATGTAGATAACTAGTTTCAGGAGACAGAAGCTACGTACACTTGACCACATTAATCATGTTTCAACTAACTGAGTGTTTAGTCTAAGATGTTGCAACTGGCAACTCAACTGTACTTGTGCTCTTATGCATCAGTTCGCTTTGTTAAACTCGTTTTTTTCTTTTTCATTTATGTGTTGGTGTATATAGCTAGTTTCAGGAGTAAAATGAAGGTTGTATGTTAGATAAATAGATAAGTGAATTGTAGGACATATTACGAGAATTTATATAAATGAAAGCGAACGAATTTCATTAGAAACAGACTTGGTCTTTTTAGCCAAAGGCACAACAGATATATATTAAATTCAAACATTCCCCGAGATAAGGTTAGATTATAATGATGGCATATATTGCGTTGGTGGAAACAGTAATTATGATCATAGTATTAGTGCTAATATAAGATTTTTAAGGAATACTAGAAAATATCACAAAACAAAGTTCTGACACAAATGCCAGTTATTGTCAAGAAAATAACTGCAAACTTAATCGTTTGTCTTCTTTCTTGTAGACGCAGTGACATTGCATTATTGTTAATGTCTGCGGACACTTATATATGGGTAACTCACTGTTTCGAACTCATGAGTTGGTGGTCGTGAGTTCGATTCCTGGGACCCATAGAGGACTTCCTGCTTTGGCTCCCGACAGTCTTGGCCAGGCGGGGAAGCGACCCAACATTGGCAAAAAAAAAAAGAAAAAAAGAAAAAAAAAAAAACTTCCTGCAACTGATATGGCTTTGCCTTACCGGGGTTTCTCACTTCCCATTGCATGGGGGGTGGGATGGCGATTTTAAGAAATATATATATATACATATATATATATATATATATATATATATATATATATGTATATATATATATTGTCAGTGTATTTGGGCAGGAGTTTTTCTCTAATGCATGTTTCATTAAAAGTGATGGCTAGTTGTGCATTAATAATTTTCTTAAAGGTATTTTCCATGTACCTTATTAAGGATTTGTTTTCCTTAGGAAGGAAATTTATGACTTGGCTGTATGTAGTCATGTAGTCATGTAGTCATCGCGATCTAGCTAATATGACTACATACAGCCAAGTCATAAATTTCCTTCCTAAGGAAAACAAATCCTTAATAAGGTATATGGAAAATACCTTTAAGAAAATTATTAATGCACAACTAGCCATCACTTTTAATGAAACACACACACATATATATATCTATATATATATATATATATATATATATATATATATAAAATTTTGTTAGAAAAAGTACATCGATAATGGTAAGCTTCTAATTTCATCTTATTTACACCATCTTTAAACTCATTTACCTGCAGAACTTGTGAGTTTAGCCCCAAATTGCTTTTATCTGAGTACCCTTCTTTGTGTTTATGAAATTACAACTGATTTAGAACAACCTTGTGGGGCTTTATTCCATCCACTTGAAAAAAAAAGGAAAAAAAAAAAGGAAAAAATATCATATAAACCGTAAGATGATAAAAAATATGACTTGTAGAAAACTTAGATTAAAATGGTCTATCCTCGCGATAATTGTCTATGTTGATAAAATAATGAAATTATGATATCGCTTGTGCCCTATCACTCACTGACTTGTTACTTTATATTATACATTTTTCACGTTAAGAATCCCTTTTTTCAGAGTTCGAATTGTGCTTAACTTGCGAAAGGTGATGGGGGTTATTGCTCAGAGTGGATGGTCTTTCCAAACATCTATTTCGCGATCAGGATTCGAACCCACGAGCCATTTAAACAACCAACCCTCCTAAAGGGGCATTTAGACGGTCAAACGGTATGACAAATCCGGTTTGTCAAACAAGTGTTTGAAGTGATGTTTGACCGTGTGAATAGGGTATTTGGTTGTCAAACACGTTCGACAAACATGTTTGACGACCAAATATCCCATTCACACGGTCAAACATCATTTCAAACACTTGTCTGACAAACCGGGTTTGTCAAACTGTTCGACCGTGTAAATGGCTCTTAACTTGACCTAACCTAACCTTACCTTACCTTCCTAGCGGCTACCACCCGCATGCGCTACCAGAAGAAAAAAAAACATATATCACTAAGAGCACAATAATCAACTCAACATTCTATCTACCCACAATACTTTTACAATGTGACTTCGTGGAATAAACGGCTTAAAGAAGTAAGTAAGAAGAATACGGGGATATCTGATAATAGAAAATGTACTTGCTCGTACATATACACGGGATTGGGATAATAAAGTAAACATTAAGTAAATACCAGAAAAAAAATGTCAGTTTTGGTTTTCATTGTGGTAAGAAGCATGGTGGCGGAATTTGTGGGAATATTTGTTGATATAAATTTTGGAAATGATGACATAAACAGTGATTGAATACTAGAAAACTTAGAGAATCTTTCTAGATTCAGGTATTCATTATAAAAATGTTGCACAATTTGAGAGAACGACTACAGACAGAATACCGACAAACAGGTAAAAATGAGTCAAAGATTAATTTGAGCAATGTAAGAAAATCGTCATTACAGATTCCTTAAGACCTTCCATTTGCTATTGCACGTGGATTTAGAGAAGGTATATGACAAGGTTAGCAATGAGGCGTTAGAGCAGTGGTTCTTAACCTTTTTTGGCAGCGACCCAAAATTTTGCACAAATCAAGCATCGCGACCCAAGCCTACATAGATATACGAATTGTCTTTATAAGTAATATGATTATGCTTTTAAAAGCGGATTACAGAAACAAAATTACATGCTGGGATGTTTATTAATACAAGTAGCACATATAATTAACAGTGATATATGAAAAAATATACAGTATATAATTATAATACATTTGTAGTGGGGAAAATAATTATTTTCTGCAAACCCTGAGCGACCCAATAAAATGGCTTGGCGACCCAAATTTGGGTCGCGACCCAGGGGTTAAGAACCACTGCGTTAGAGGATGCATTGCAGATGTTAGGCTAAGGCCAATCAAAATATTTGACGTGAGTAGTAGAGGTTATATAAGGGTTAGGAGAAGAAAGTGTGAGTCAGTTAAGATGGAGGTTGCGCTCCGCTAGGATTATGTAGTGTCGCGATGGTTGTCCAACATGTATGTGACGGTACAGCGCGAAAGGTGAACGGAATAGTACTGGGCAGGATCTGGAGTTAGTAGGAATGGAAGGAAATGGGATATAAGCCAGTAAGTTTTTGCGGATGACACCGCACTTGTATCTGGGTCGGGGGATAGACTGAATCAGTTGGTGGTTAAATTTATAAGAGTATAAAAGAGAAGGAAGTTGAAAGTAAATGTTAGCCAAAGTAAGATGATGACATGTACAAAGGGAAAGGGTGATAGATGGGGGTGAGTTTAGAAATATAGAGATTGGACGAAGTGAAGAGATTTACGTACCTGGAGTTACATACATACATTTTCATAAATTTTTAATAAAACCTTTTGTTTTTTAGGAAATCACTGTCATCATTGTAACCTGACATATATATATATATATATATATATATATATATATATATATATATATATATATATGTATAGATATATATATACATATATAATATATATAAATATATATATATATATATATGTATATATATATATATATATATATGTATATATACATGTATATACATATGTATATGTATGTATGTATATACCTATGTATATGTATGTATGTATATATATCTATCTATATATATATATAGATATATATATATGTGTATATATATGTGTATATATATATGTATGTATATATATGTATATAATATATATGTACATATATATATACGTATATATATATATACACGTATATATATATATATACGTATATATATATACGTATATATATATATGTATATATATATATATATATATATATATATATACGTATATATATATACGCATATATATATACGTATATATATATATATACGTATATATATATATATACATATATATATATATATACATATATATATGTGTGTGTGATTCAAGAGAGTGCCCGTTTGATTCACTCCTGCGATGGTAACTTTAGTGGAATTTGAGTGTATTTTGACCCAGAGAATGTTTTATATTGGTCCCATTTTGATAGCTTGATTAATAGAATGAATTTAACAACAAACGGATTATCAACTTTGACGATAATAGTCGATCTTTAAGAAAAAAAAAAAAACTGAGTTCTGTCTTTACATCATCATTCCCTCCGCACTTATCCCAGCAGTGAAACTCGGCATACAAGCACGCATGCACCTGAAGAAAAGATTTAACTTGGTCCTATTATGAAGACCAGATTTATCTGGTATTTAATAGGCAAAAAGAATGTGTCTCATTGACTTCACACTACGTTGTCGAAAGAAGTCCGGGTTTTTTCCTGGGCAAGTGGAAATGACATACCGCACACGTGTCGGCACGTACTGCTTGTAATGGCGCATGAAGCTGGCCATTCCTGTGGAAAGGCTCCATAAATATGTTAGAATATCTTGTAAGTGTTTTACTTCTCTTGGTCAGAGAGTGGTGAATGATATCCAGCATGAGTATATCTTAATTAGTCGTGATTTTTTCACAAAATAAATGTGGAACAAGGACAGCATAGACAAGTCTATTTCACTGAGTGTAAGGAGGCGTGAGTACTATCAAAACAGTACCTCTACATAGATATCCAAATAAATCTCTTTCCTGCACTATTTTGTTCATTTGATTGGTCATTCTCTGCAGTGTTTTCTTTCGAGAGAAAGAGAGAACGAGAGTAACATAATAGTATAAAAAGTGTAATCGACGTTCATATACAAGTTTTGAAACTTAACTCTACGACCATTTCCGTAAAATTCATCCATCAATGTACTACAACCGTAATGTTTAGCTGTAGTAACTGATCATATACTACCATTAAAGTACACCAAGACTATAACGCAGAAGCCCATTTTGTTTTAGTTCAAACTCAGTAATTCCTCCTCGTCACTGCGTTTCAAAGTTAAAGTGAGAAATTCTATGTGTCATAAATTAGAAGAGCGATCATTGCAGATGTTGTATTCGGCTTGAAACTAAAGATCATTTTAATTAGTCTTCACCTATAATTACGCGCCATCAGGTAGTTGATCATTAATCCCACTATTCGTACGCATGCATAATCCATTTTCCATTGATCTTAATTTACTCAATAATTCTCGAGAGGTGATATATCAAATACCTTTATAAAAACAAGACCACCTATGCAAAGATGATGATCATGTTCAAGCGTACAGGTGAGACGTTAATTTTTTTTTTCTTCTTATTCTTTAAAGATGAGTTTTGGACGTTCGTGCTCAATTTTCTCGTCTGCAATTATTATGGACGATAGATGTTTTATGATGTAGGAAGAAGAGTGAATGGAGATTAGCGAGAGCAGCCAAAGGGGGAGAGAGGATACAGATGATAAAAGAAACATGATAAGTGATTAATGACAAAATATAACTCTGCCTGGATGGATGGACGACGGAAGAGGAGATGCTTGAAAATATGAACAAATGGAAGGGACTAGGGAACAAGCGCATTAAAAAATGGGAAGAGAAGACCATGAAATGAACGAGACAAGGTACAAAAGACAGTCAGAAAGGTTAGAAAAGAAAACGGAGTTTGGATATTATGAAAATCATAAAGTCAAGTAGAAACTGAAGAGGAAAAAAGAGAAATGGATTAGATATCTTTATTAGGCAAGTTTAGTAGCCGCTAGTGTTAGGCGCAAGTTAACTTGCCCGGCAAGTAAGTGTTTACATTATGATAGTTTGCAGGTAAGCTTACTATCTTTCCGTTGACATTGGGCTAGTAGAAGAATAGTTTACAAGTCACTAGCACTAGCGGCTATTAAACTAGCCCCGTATCAACGAGACTTTAAGGTAAAAAAAAATATGAAGAAGAGAGGCAGAAGGAAATACTGAAATCCAAGAGAATGACTTCATTTAAGTGTAGAAGTGGCCGAAGAAAGAAGATATTTGCTGAAGTCATAGAACCTTAAAGAATATCATAAATGAAGTGGAAATGAGGCTAAACCTAGAGAAACTGAAGTGAACTTAAATGAACCAGGGTTGATTGTTTAATAAAGGGAATTGATGAAACTGAAGTGAACTTAAATGAACCAGGGTTGATTGTTTAATAAAGGGAATTGATGAAACTAAAGTCAACTCTAAGGAACCAGGATTGATTGTTTAATAAAGGGAAGTGGTGGGGAGTAGTGAAATGTGGAGGAGTAGGTGGAAGGACTAAGAGAGTGCTGGTGGAGTGTGTGGACTTTAAGAATCGGAAATCCCGGAGGATGGACACGAACCGCACACCATCCTCTACTCCACTTTACTCCACTCCACTTTACTCCATCCACATCCCACCCAGTCCCTCCTACTTTACCTCGTCCCACTTAACTACATCCCATCCCAGCCCACCCACTCTCTCCATTACCTTCCACTCTGCCTTATCCCACTTCCATCCCGTCTTATTGTTCTTTATCCACTCCTAAAACGTATGTTCTCTCTGTCTCTCTCTCTCTCTCAGTCAATATTTCCCTCTGTCTTTCTCTCTGCCTATCTCTGTCTCTTTCTCTCACTATCTCTCTCTCTGTCTTCTCTCTGTCTTCTCTCTCTCTCTCTTCTCTCTCTCTCTCTCTCTCCTCTCTCTCTCTCTATATATATATATATATATATATATATATATATATATTTATATATATGCATATATATATATATATATATATATATATATATATTTATATACATATATTTATATATATATATATATATATATATATATATATATATATATATATATATCTTTCATTCACTCTCCTTCTCTCTCTCTCTCTCTCTCTCTCTCTCTCTCTCTCTCTTTCTCTCTCTTCTTTTCTCTCTCTTTCTCTTCTCTTCTCTTCTCTTCTCTTTCGCTCCAAATCCAGCCTCCCTCTCCGTACCACCCTCCACTTCCTCTAACTCACCTCTTCACATTTCTTACTTAAGAACATAAGAATGGAGGAGACTGCAAGGGACCATAAGGCCTACACTAGGCAGTTCCATGCCCCTTATCATCTTTCATCACTATCCAGAAAGTTTTCTAATCTTTTCTTAAAACCGCCAATTATTTCAGGGCTCACTACATTGTTACCAAAGTTTATTCCATTCAGTAACTACTCTTTTGGTAAACCAACTCCTCTTTGTGCCCCACTTCTCAAGTTTCCACAATTTTCGTAATTTCTCATTTCTTCCTTCCGTTCTCAATCCCTTTCTTCACTCCCTCCCTCCTTCCTTCCTTGCCTCATTCCTCCCTCCTCCTTGCCCCCCTTCCTTGTCCCCCCTCCCCTTCTTGTGTCCCACTTCTCAAGTTTCCGCAATTTTCGTAATTTCTCATTTCTTCCTTCCGTTCTCAATCCCTTTCTTCACTCCCTCCATCCTTCCTTGCCTCATTCCTTCCTCCTTCCTTGCCCCCCTCCCCCCCCTCCTTCCCACCTCCCCCCCCTCCTTCCCACCTCATGCACCCATGGTAGCTACCAGCTAACCATCAGACACTGACGTTGGTCTCGATTGCTAATCGCACCTCCTACAGGATTCCTTTTCTTCTTCTTTGCTCAAAATATTTCTAACTCTCTGTTGATCCCAGTGTAATTATGTAATTATTTTTTTTTCATTTCTTTTATTCTCACTATACACTTTGTTTCCTTTTTCCTACTATTACTCCATTGTCTGGTTATTCTACACCTTGTCTCTTTTACTGAATAATCAGAAAGTGGTAATCTTGGCAATCTAACAATGAAATTAACATGAGGACAAGAAAAATATTTGTAAAATGTTACAATTGGTCAGTATTATTATATGGATGTGAAACTTGGACAATTAGCAAACAAATCCAGGACAGGATAAAAACAGTAGAAATGTGGATTTGGAAAAGGATGCTGAAATTTTCATGGACAGAATTTAAAACAGATGAAGAAATAATGCAGCAAATAGGAACACAGAGGGAAATAATAGAAACTATCAGGAAAAGACAGTTACACTTTTTAGGACACGTCATGAGAAAACAATAATTAGAACATACGCGCCTAACAGAAAAAATAGAAGGAAAGAGGGTAAGAGGAAGACATAAGAACATAAGAACATAAGAATAAAGGAGACTGCAAAAGACCATAAGGCCTACACTAGGCAGCTCCGTATCCATCACGTAGAGAATATGTAGATTAAGGACGTCTGTAGGAGAAGAAATAACAAATGCCATCTTGTTAAGAAGAGCCATGTGCTGACAGGAACGGAGGTCCATTGTGGCCAACGTCCAAGTCGATACGGCACCCAGGTATGATAAGATAATCTTGGCCGTCTTAGTACGCTTGAACGTATCAGAATCTTGTTTAGCTGTTAACTTGCACATAACCATATAGAAAAATTAAAGATCCGATCTCTTTCTTCCATATGTTTAAAGTATGTCTGTTTCAAACCAAGTCTTCTCCACGATCATTTGCGTATCCATACGCATGTATAATGCCGCGTCCACACGGTCGAGCTGTGCCTGGCAGACTTTGCCCTTACCGGGCAAAGTCCGCAGACTCTGCCCGTTAAGTGTCCACACGGCTGACGATGGTGGTTGGAGGTTAGTTGGCCGCAAGCAGAGGTTGGGAGGGAGTGGTTCAGTGCGGTACGATAACCATGGTTCCCGCCATACTTGGAAAGAAGGTAGCACTTTACAGCATTATAATTGCTGTCTGCATTAAAAAGAAAAACAAGAAATCACGGAGACATGTCTGGTGCCGGGAGTGGTTACAAAGACGTGATTTAATGGGAAGTTCAGTGACAATCCTACGTGAATTGCAGGATGAAAATGAACAATTGTTTTGCAATTACATGAGAATGAACATAAGCAGCTTTTCTGTTCTCCTTTCGAAAGTGGGGCCATATATACAAAGGCAAGAGACAAATATGAGAAAAAGCATAGCACCAATAGCACGCCTTGTCGAGACCAGTACACACTAGTACTAGGTGCGGACATGGTAGTAAGGTAACTTGGGTCTGTACTGAGTGGGTTTGCTAACTTTGCTCGCACCTCACCTCGTGCGTTTGGCAGCGATGTCAGCCCTCCATCCACTGCCCGCAAATGGCGCCGGGAACGGACAGTTTGATGGTTTGCCCGATGAAATTGCCCGTTGTCGAGCAAAGCCCTCGTGCCCGGCGGACAGTGCTCGACCGTGTGGACGTGTCATTACATCTGTTGTCTTCTTTCAATAAATCCACCTTTCACTTCAAACTTAGTTCCTCTTTTACTTTGTACCTTAGCAATCCTTTCGTCTTTTTTAACACATTTAGCTTGAAATGTTGAAGTCACCTCTTAGTTAAAAATTTCGCCAAAATTCTCGAACATGTGGCACCAAGTACTACTGTTATCGCCAACTCTTTGCCTTTTGCTTTGATATTTACACACACAAGTGATCTTTTTTTATCATATTCATATATTCTTCAACATTTTCTCACACCATTCCTACAGTTAAGTCCCCGTCCCGTCACGCTTCCACGTTTTTTTTTTTGTTTTTTTTTTTAGGCTATCGACCTATAAGGAGGTCATTAAGTTTGGTGTGAAGTTGTACAGTCTCGACGTACGGACACGACTTAAGTGAATTTGTTTAAGTAGAAACGACTTAGTCTACGATTTTTTATTTTTCGAATTGCCAAATGTCAAATTGTACCATTGCGTTATATGTTGAGGAATTGAATGACGAGCTAGGAGAAGGCAAACCTGTACGAATATTAGACACATTGTTGAATTGTAGACTTAGAAGGGGTTCACACGATCCAACGGTTCGTCGAACGCGGTTCGACAGACACGTGTTTAAAGTGATGTGTGAACGGGATATTTGGTTGTCGAACACGTTGGTTAAACCTCAAATACCCCGTTCACACGTTCACACATCACTTTAAACACGTGTCTGTCGAACCGTGTCAACCCCATCTTAAGGGAAGCCTAGAATACTGTAAATGAAGTTGATTTTCAACTTTTCAAATTGACAACAATTGCCTTCCGCTTGTCCACAATAATAGAAGCGCTGGTAGAATACAAACCATAATACCCTCTTTTGTTTATATTATTATTATTTTTATTTAATCTTTTAATAATTTTTATTTGTATTATTATTTTAAATCCTTTTTATTTATATTATTATTGTTTTATTTAATCTTTTAATGATTTTTACTTATCATTTCAAACCCTTTTTTGTTTATATTACTATTATATTCATTTATTCATTTATCATTTTGTATTGTTTGTTTTGTTATCATTTGTCCGTTTGTTTATTATTATTTGTTTTGTTCTCATTTATTATTAGTTATGTCTATTTATTATTATTTCTGTTCCTATTTATTGCCGTTCGACAGTGCATTGATGACCCGTAGGAGCTTGGTTACTAGTAATGCAATCGAACGTAACACACAAACAAAAACTTAGTAAACGAAATTATGGTTGACATGACCAAAACACTATATCTAACTATGACCAAAGCACTGTATTTAACCATGTCAGCCTACATATTACTGCAGATTCCAAGAAAACGCTTAGAAACGATACTTATAGTAATGTGTATGAAGATGGCAGGTGGTGACGAGTCTATCGAAATAAACAGCAAATGTGAGAACGGAGCCTCTTTTGTATTTGTACGACGTTTCGCTTACATAAGGACATAAGAATGAAGGAGACTGCAAGAGACCATAAGGCCTACACTAGACAGCTCCGTTACAGCTTTTTTCAAATACTCGAAAAAAGATTAACAATTACTTGAAAAAGCTCACATGTCATTTATTTCGATTCTTATAATAATGCATTTATTGCAATTCAAATGGCATTGATACGAACAATATCTAAAAGTGTGTAGATACAGTCGTTATAGGATTCAAACGTAAAATAAACCATGGCATGTGGAAGAGTTTGGTTATGTAATTCTATAGTATTTAACAGGATTATGCACAAACAGAATCTTTCTTATTTCATTGAGTGATTAATTTGTTATTTACGTGAATATTTGCTCCTTGACTTTGGGAATAAAAAAAAATATCACCAACGTACCCCTAACGTATCGTAAGAAGAATAAAGAATATAAGGTTCGTAACTTCAACTCCCGATAGGTTATTTGCAAAACAGAAGCGTGAGTAAAGGATTGAAAGGATAATTTTCCCAAGAAATACTCATTTAAACAGAGCCTAATTCGTGTATGATCGTGATACAATTAGTAGTGAAACTTTTGTCCCACCCTGTATTGATGAATCGTTGGATTCTATAAAGAGTGACTTTTCATTAGCGATAGAGGCAGGTAGCTTCAATTTATTGTAATAAATTGCAAAATGATCACAGAGATGAGTACGTCTAACTTTAATCTATCCAACAAGAGCGGAAGCTGCAAGCTTAATATAAAGCAGGTATTCCCATTCTAGATTCTAAATTAGAGGTAATTATAAACCTACCAACTATATGTCTTATATACAATTATAGAACGAGCTGAATTAATAGGTTAATTGATAGAGCAGACGACTTTTTATCTGAAAATACTGTTAGGTTCTTAAATAGAGAAAGTTACAATAGAGACGGAGAAAATGGTTTACGTAATGAGTATTACACCACATGTTGCAATTAAGTTTCCTAATCAAATAATCAAATGCTTATCAAACAGATTTTTCATTGAATGCGCACTTGCAAATATATATAAATCCTTTTACGACAAAGGTACTTTTCATTTTATTTAAGTTCAATAAAATTGTCATTGTAACAACATTGCCGGAAAAACTGATTGTTTTTACAATACTGTGTATTCGTGAGATATGTAGTGAATTGTACGGTCTGTTGCAACGTTATTTCTATTCTGTCATGTACGGATTTTGCATACGATCTCCCACTTTAGAATTTGCATGTTGTCAAATTTGTCGTACGAGGAAAGAAATATATGAAGTTTGAGCTTCTAACGTGAAGTGTTGATTATGAAACAAATCGAGACTTTGAGTCCTGAAGTAAAAATCAGAGACTCGAACTCAGACTCGAGTGGTTTGAATTTGGTCACGGTGTTGTCATAGAATGGCGTTGACTCGATTTCGGTCCTCCTTTGGGAATTGTAGACTCGACTACAACTCTGTTTTCTACTTATATATATATGTACATTTTGGCTCGAAAAAATCATATTCCGTCTCAAAAAGAGCTTAATATCTTTTCTTCACTCCTCTGTACATTATTCTATTTATTTCTCTCCCTTTCTCTCTCTCTCTCTCTCTCTCTCTCTCTCTCTCTCTCTCTCTCTCTCTCTCTCACACACACACACACACACACACACACACACACACACACACACACACACACACACACACACACACACACACACACACACACACACACACACACGACTCAGTGGCGTGGTTGGTAGAGTCCCCTATTATCGCTACGATGGTCCGGGTTCGAGTCCCACCCAGGGCCGAAATGATTTCAGTATCGCTGCGCTACGGGTTGTTACTCCAACTCGCGTGGTCGGAGAGTTGGGTTTGTGTGTGTCCGTGTAAGGTCACAGCATTACCCAGTGGATCGGTCATATGAGCTATGAGCTCTCTTCCGGGAGGGAAATAGCTGTCGATCACGAGTCCAGTATGTGATCCAAGACCATGGTGAGTCACACGTACAAACACACACGTAAGCACTAGCACCTAGGCTCACACACGGAATGGTACACACAGTAGAATTAAAAAATAATAATGAAAACCATACTAAATACATTACATTCCATGAGGTGTTGATAATTAACCGACAGTTTTCTAGAACGTTCTGACAGTTTGAACTTGGCGCGCAGCGATATGAGCTATGACGTCATAACGCTTTCCTCGGAAGGAACTTCACAAACAGTCGAACGTCAAAGTATTTGTTGAAGTTGTGCTTTATCTCCAAAGAAAATATAACATTACTCAGTGTTAGTGACACGTTATATGCTTTTTCAACAACGAATAACATAAAAAGGTAATCAGTGTTTATGTTTAGTGATGAAAATTCCAAATTAGAAAATCGGGAACCAGGTAATACTTCTGGAGTGAATCTTGGATTTATAATGCGTTGTTTAGTTTAATTTGTTTGTGGTAGCATCACAGAAAATTATAATAGATTCTTTGTTGGAAGGCAAAAACATACATCAGTCGGATTTCAAAGGTATGTGTAAATTAAAAATTTACATCTCTATTTTCTCTGCTGTGTGACCGTTATGTTGATCAAATCCTGTCCAGCTTACAATTTTCATCTTGCTCTCTGTAGGCTGAAATATGTGTGAATGAAGAGTTATTATTAATCATATTTATGTGACTGTTCGTATTTCTTGCATCTATTTAATGTTAAATCTGTCTTGCATTCCCATCACGTTATATTTTTCTAGATGAAGTACAAAACGCCATCATCAGGAAACAATGTTAGTGAACTTCACCGACAAACTTTAGGAATATGGCCTCCATCGAAAGACAAACCCACAATATTCTTTAATGAAATATAGAATTATTGTTTTGCAAATAGTGTAGTTTCCCAAGCCAGTAGACTGCAGACAACCGAATGTTGGTGCCCAGTCCCTTACTGGGGGACGTTGGATGAAGCGGGGTGGGTGGGTGTGATATCGGTGTTCGGTTGGGTGCAAAGTGTACTGACTTGGGCTACCATACTATTTGCATACCACAATACAACATTGTGGATTTATTTTTCGATGGTGATTATATTCTTAAAGTTTGTGGGTGACGTTTATAAACTATGGTGTATAATGCAATATGCCAGGCAGTGTAATGATCTCTGTCGCCTATCTTACGCACATAAGTACACACACACACACACACACACACACACACACACACACACACACACACACACACACACACACACACACACACACACACACACACACACACACACACACACACACACACAAATGATAATGATAATAATAATAATATAATAATAATAATAATAATAATAATAATAATAATCTAAGGTGGGTTGATCGGTCAGAAATAACTTTCACCATCAACGTATGCCATTTACACGATCAAACTGTTTGTCAAACCCGATTTGTCAAACAAGTGTTTGAAGTGATGTTTCACAACCAAATACTCCATTCCCACGGTCAAACATAATTTCAAACACTCGTTTGACAAACCATTTGATCATGTAAATGGCCCTTAAGGCCAATTCACATTGAGTCACTTCTCGCCAAACTTTACGAGTTCGTTTAATTAAGAAACGACTTCTATCACAATCTTCTGCTTTTCGAATCTCCAAATGTCAAATTAGCTTTGCGTCATATACGGAGAAACTGAATGACGAACTAAGAGAGTTTAAACATTTACAAAAGTTCAACATAATGTTGAAATGTTCTTAGAATGGACTAGAATACTGTAATCAAGTTTTTCTTTTAGTTTTTCAAATTCACAACAATTGATGAGAAATGGCCCAGAGTGAACCGGTCGTAACTCGAGTAACTGAATATCCTACAATGTACATACATACGTATACTAAAGGCTTTTTCCCCCTTACAAGGGGGGTAGGCAAAAAACAAAGACATAAAAACCCCTCCTACCCATCCCACCCCATCCCCAACATACTCCACTCCCCTCTACCCTCTTCCCTCCCTCTCTTATCTTGGCACCTCCTGGATGACGGGTCATCCCTACATCTTGTCCACTGCCCTACAATATACAAAATTAATATAATCTGTACATACGTACTATTGCTAGAACTTATAACATGTGTCGCCAGGTAGAGTTTGGAGAAGTAATGTCCTTCTTGCCCTGAAAGGTGGCTGGCCTAAACGAGGTGATTAAGGCTCGCGGTGGTTGGACTCGTTATTGAGGTCGATCATTTGTAATGTAGAATTACAATCCAACTTGTTCAATGTGTGATGATGTACATTAAGTATTACCCATGCAGAAACTATAAGATAAAATTAAACTACATTGTTACATGTATAATACGTTAAATGCATCCTATTGTATTGTTTGCCGTGTTCAAAATAAAGATTAGTAAGTGAAGTATTCAATGAAATAATTATAAAACTGAATATATTTAGAAAAAAATTGTTTGCATGGAATAAAAAAGATATTACCTTTGAAAATTCCAAGTTTTTTATCACATAAAATCCCCGGTTGCGAAAGCTAAACATTGTATATCATCTACATAACCAGAACTATCATTGATGATATAGATAATTGATACATCTATATGCTGTAGATGCTATCGTCTCTTTTCTGAAAAGTAACCTCGCCAAGCCTTAGCAACGTTCTCAGAACCTTAGCAACGTTTACAGAAGCCGGTAGGCACGTTGATCTCCGGCAAGCACAAATATAGATGATATTTGAAGAATTTCCATTTATTAACTTTAACATTCGGTAGCTCTCTCTCTCTCTCTCTCTCTCTCTCTCTCTCTCTCTCTCTCTCTCTCTCTCTCTCTCTCTCTCTCTCTCTCTCTCTCTCTCTCTCTCCCTCCCTCTCTCTCCCTCTCTCTCTCCCTCTCTCTCCCTCTCTCTCCCTCTCTCTCCCTCTCTCTCCTCCTCTCTCTCTCTCTCCCCCTCTCTCTATCTCTCTCTCTCTCTCTCTCTCTCTCTCTCTCTCTCTCTCTCTCTCTCTCTCTCTCTCTCTCTCTCTCTCTCTCTCTCTCTCTCTCCCTCTCTCTCTCTCTCTCTCTCTCTCTCTCTCTCTCTCTCGGGTTTGACAGATCGTTTGGCCGTGCAAATGGCCCTTGATGCAACTGGGGCTAGGCTTGATAAGGTTACTTTTCAGAAACGAGGTGTTAGCATCTATAGTGTATAGTTATCTGTATCATCAGTGATAGTTCTGGTCACGTAGATGATATACAATGTTTAGTTTTCTCAATCGTGGCTTTTGTGACATAAAAAATGTCGAACTTACAAAGGTAAATTTTCTATTGGAAATAAACTCATCTGCTGGGATTCGAACCCCCGCCAGAGCGGATTGCTTCATATAAGGTGAGGATCGTACTGCCTGTGCCACCTCGCCTTGTATGAAGCAATCCGCTCTGGCGGGGGTTCGAATCCCAGCATATGAGTTTATTTCCAATAGTCAAAATGACACAAATAAATTTTCTATCCTAAGAAGAATTTTCTGAATGTCGTATTCAAAATTGTATTTATTCCATCGTTTAGTTCACTTACCAAATTTTATTTTAAACACGGTGAACAATTCAACTGGATACATTTAATGTGTTATGCATAGAACAATACAGATTAATTTTGATATATACTGTATGAGTATTATTAAATGTGCGTTATGACACATTCAACTTGTTGGATTGTAATTCTACATTTTAAGTGAATGACCTCAATAGGAAATTTAACCACTGCAAGCGTCAATAATCTCGCTCAGGTCAGCCACCTTTCAGGGCAAGAAGGACATTAGCTATTCCAGCCCAACTTGATAAGGCAACACCAGTTAGAAGTTATGGCGATAGAACATACGGTGGTATTCTTAATATATAAAAATTTATATATATATATATAAGTATATATATATATAACTATATATATATATATATATATATATATATATATATATATGTATATATATGTATGTATATATATATATATGTATGTATATATATATATGTATGTATATATATATGTATATATGTATGTATGTATATATATGTATGTATGTATGTATATATATGTATGTATATATATATATGTATGTATATATATATGTATATATACATATCTATATATACATGTATATGTATATTATGTATATATATATATATATATATACATATATGTATATATATATATATACATATATAGTATATATATATATAGTATATATATATGTAGTATATATATATATATATATAATATATATATATATACACATATATATATGTCATTTCCTTATATAAATTTTGTATAAATCTTTGGAAGGGAAAGATTTATATAAGGATTTTTTTTTAATCCCATCGTAAGATTCTTAAGGTGACATTCTTAAAAAGAAATTCTATCGTTGTGTAAATCTTTCTCTTCCAAGGATTTATACAAGATTTATATAAGGAAATATTTTTTTAAGAATTCCGTCGATAGTTCAAAATTTGCTCAAACTGTCCTCAAGGGTCAACAAACATTTACTAACAACGTTTATTGAGTGATATTGATTTACAAATTGAACACAGGATGAGCTGATTTCAAGATATACGTTATATATCAAAACACATGACCCCGTTTCATAGACGCAATCCATAAAAAGGCCACGAGATATAAGATAAATGTAGGATATCATAACACAACATCACTTTTTTTTTTTTTTTCATATACCAAGGCTTTTTTCCCCCTTACCAGGGGGGTAGCCAAAAAGGACAAGGCACAAAAACATTTCCACCCATTTCATCCCCGAAAACACTCCACACCCCTCCACCCTCCCTCCCATCTTAGCACCTCCTAGATGACAGGTCATACCTGCACCCTGTCCACTGCCCAGGGTCAGAAGCAGTGTCGCAGGAAATAAGATAAATGTAGGATATCATAACACGACATCACCTACTTACAGAAAATATTAGGGTGTTTTGCGGAGCACTGTAAACAGAAATTGTAAAGTAGTAAACCTTTATGATGTACAAAATATCGTTACATATTACCGGATCACAAGAACATTAACAACCGCATATGACAAGGAGCAATAAAATGTTATTCTAAGAAGACACAAATTACGGTAAATCCTAGACATCAGTAGGAGCATCATGAAAAAAAAAAACATAATTTGTAATGCTTAGAAAATGTGTTGATTAGAATCTTCATACTAGATATTAAGATAAAACAAATTATGTATAAATTTAAGATTTTGAGTACCAATGACAACATAAATGTTCTTCTAGGGATTGTCCCTATTCCAAAGTTATCACATATATATAGTTGTAATTTACTGAATTTGTTTATAATTGACACATAAGGTTACAGGTGAAACGTATGTTTTATATATTTTCCTTTAGCTGAATTTCAATATGAATTCGTTTGGTAAAACTGTTTCTTCTTTCACCCGCATAAAGTGTATATATGCAAACATATATGTATGTATATATATGTATAATATATATATATATATATATATGTATAATATATATATATGTATGATTATATATATATATATATATATATATATGTATATATTATATATATGTATATATATATATATCTGTATATATATATATATATATATATATATATATATATATATATATATATATATATGTTGAATAGAAATACAGATTTTTGAATGATGGTGGAGAAGGAAACGGGGAAATAGGAGAATTTATTACTAACGTTTCGACCTCACAGTGTCTTTATCAAAGCTTACAACATTTGGTCACAATCGGACAAAATATACACACATTGCCTTCATCTCACGGGCCACCTGGGAGAGCTTATTGTCGGAGTTTTATTATTTTCTGAAATTATTACATGGCTGGTAGGTTTTGCCAGGCATACGAAGACGTCTCTGTTATTTATGTTTTCATTGATATTGATATAAGCAGCTTCAATTGTTTTTCTCAACCTTTTTGTATAACTTTTATTAAGAACAACCACATTATTCCAGCCAGGGAAATGATCTTGTTTTTCAATGTAACTAACAATAGAATTAGCTGTGCAATGGGGTTTTACATAATTTTTATGTTCAATTAACCTTTATGTAAGTCCTCGACTAGATTCTCCATAGTATGCTGAAGGGCAACTTTTACATGGAATTTTATATACGACACTATTTTAATTCGTCGCATTAGTGTCGTATATAAAATTCCGTGTAAAATTTCTCTTCAGCATAGTATGGAGAATATATATGTATATATATATATATATATATATATATATATATATATACATATATACATATATATATATATATATATATATATATATATATGAGAGAGAATGTGGGTGGGGAAGGGCAAACGAAGATGTGTTAGGAATAGAGTTTATTGCCCTAACGTTGCGACCAACTTGGTCTTCTTCAGAGGACTACAGCATTACAAACGGATCACAATTCTTATATTCGTAGTGAGAGGGAACCCGCCAAGGTATGAGCGTCATGTTTTCCCTTTGGCTAACGATTTAATTATTAGGACACTTGCTGCTTTCGAGAGGCATTTAAATCCGTCTCTGTCGTTGTTGTTCTTGTTGGCGGCGATATGTGCAGCTTCCACAGTTTTTCTCATTTTCTTCTCAAATCCCTCGTGTAGAATTTCTGCGTTGTTCCAATCAGGTAGATGTCCACATTTGTCCAGGTGACGAACCAGGGAGTTAGATGTTCTACGAGCCCTGAGATCGTTTTTGTGCTCATTCAAGCGTTTATTGAACCCTCGACCTGACTCACCGAAATAAGATGAAGGACAACCGTTGCATGGAATACGGTAAATGACACTGAGATTATTACGCATATTATTATGTTTCTTAAATATTTTTCCTATTTTATTGGAAGATATTTTTGCTATATTTATTCCACCTTTTGACAAATAATCATCAATAGCTATGGTGTTTATAGAATTAGGGACAGAAATAAAATGAGACTTATCCTTTCCCGTGGTTCGGACGTTTGAGCCATCGTAGATCTTCTTGGCTTTCCTCGTTGTCCTGGTGATCAAACCTCCGGGGTATTTCAGCTTCCTAAAGGTATTCTTGATGTAAGTAAGTTCATCCTCTAGGAATTCTTCACTGCAGATACGAAAAGCTCTGAGAAAGAAACCTATTAGAACACCCGTTTTAACACGTCTGCTGTGTGCTGAAAAATAATGGACAAAGTCGTCCCTATTGGTGGGTTTCCTGTACACCGAGAAACTTACCTGTTGAGAACCTCTGTGTATCAACGTGTCTAAAAATGGTAAATTACACTCTTTTTCTAGTTCAACTGTGAATTGAATGTCTTTATTCACAGCGTTGAGTCTTCTCAACTTATTTTCTATATTAGTTCTTTTTGGCATCACCACGATTATGTCATCCACGTACCTTAACCAAGTGGTACCTCTTCCCATGATGTTGATGTATTTGTCCATTTCTATTACTTCCATGAATAAACATGCCATGACAGCAGATAATGGACTCCCCATTGCGAGACCTCTAATCTGTTTAAATTCAATGTTGTTAAACATAAAATAACCAAATTTGACACACATGGAAATAAGTTTTATATAATCAGATCTTGGGACTGGAAGGATATCATCATCGATATCTGTTGTTACTTTCTTCACTGCTTCTAGGGCATCAAAAACAGAAACATTTGTGAATAACGCTGTTATATCGAAGCTTGCCAACTTTTTATCACTTACATTCAGATCCTTAAGTCTCTGGATCAGGTCGGAAGAATTTCTTAAATGGGCCCCGCTGATGGAACCGATGACGTTTGAAAGGGGTTTTGCCAGACATTTCGCTAGTCTGTGCGGAGCGCTACCAATCCCTGAAGTTATGGGCCTCATGGGGATATTTACCTTATGTACTTTAGGAAGACCGTGCATTAACGGGGGTTTTGGAGCTTCTTCTAGTAATCCTAACAACTTTTTTCCCCTGGTTGATTTACGTAGGATTTTTCTCGCTTCTGTATTGAATCTTGCTGATTCTATATCAGCGTTGCCGGCCGGTTGCCTTTCGTATGTTGATTCATCATTCAAAAGATCGGACATTTTGTCCAGATAGTCAATTTTATTTAAAATAATTACTCCGCCGCCTTTGTCGGCGTGGGTGATAATAATGTCATTATCATTACTCAAAGTCTGAAGGACTTCTCTAAATCTTTTGGGAATAACAAAACGATTACAATCGGCCAAGGCTTGGTAACATGTTATTACCCCTTGGGTGAAACCTTTATCAACTTCGTTCTCAGACCATTTATAATTATTGTTCACATTTCTCTTGTAGTCCTTACCTTTTTCTCCTATATCAAGAGAAATGTGAACAATAATTATAAATGGTCTGAGAACGAAGTTGATAAAGGTTTCACCCAAGGGGTAATAACATGTTACCAAGCCTTGGCCGATTGTAATCGTTTTGTTATTCCCAAAAGATTTAGAGAAGTCCTTCAGACTTTGAGTAATGATAATGACATTATTATCACCCACGCCGACAAAGGCGGCGGAGTAATTATTTTAAATAAAATTGACTATCTGGACAAAATGTCCGATCTTTTGAATGATGAATCAACATACGAAAGACAACCGGCCGGCAACGCTGATATAGAATCAGCAAGATTCAATACAGAAGCGAGAAAAATCCTACGTAAATCAACCAGGGGAAAAAAGTTGTTAGGATTACTAGAAGAAGCTCCAAAACCCCCGTTAATGCACGGTCTTCCTAAAGTACATAAGGTAAATATCCCCATGAGGCCCATAACTTCAGGGATTGGTAGCGCTCCGCACAGACTAGCGAAATGTCTGGCAAAACCCCTTTCAAACGTCATCGGTTCCATCAGCGGGGCCCATTTAAGAAATTCTTCCGACCTGATCCAGAGACTTAAGGATCTGAATGTAAGTGATAAAAAGTTGGCAAGCTTCGATATAACAGCGTTATTCACAAATGTTTCTGTTTTTGATGCCCTAGAAGCAGTGAAGAAAGTAACAACAGATATCGATGATGATATCCTTCCAGTCCCAAGATCTGATTATATAAAACTTATTTCCATGTGTGTCAAATTTGGTTATTTTATGTTTAACAACATTGAATTTAAACAGATTAGAGGTCTCGCAATGGGGAGTCCATTATCTGCTGTCATGGCATGTTTATTCATGGAAGTAATAGAAATGGACAAATACATCAACATCATGGGAAGAGGTACCACTTGGTTAAGGTACGTGGATGACATAATCGTGGTGATGCCAAAAAGAACTAATATAGAAAATAAGTTGAGAAGACTCAACGCTGTGAATAAAGACATTCAATTCACAGTTGAACTAGAAAAAGAGTGTAATTTACCATTTTTAGACACGTTGATACACAGAGGTTCTCAACAGGTAAGTTTCTCGGTGTACAGGAAACCCACCAATAGGGACGACTTTGTCCATTATTTTTCAGCACACAGCAGACGTGTTAAAACGGGTGTTCTAATAGGTTTCTTTCTCAGAGCTTTTCGTATCTGCAGTGAAGAATTCCTAGAGGATGAACTTACTTACATCAAGAATACCTTTAGGAAGCTGAAATACCCCGGAGGTTTGATCACCAGGACAACGAGGAAAGCCAAGAAGATCTACGATGGCTCAAACGTCCGAACCACGGGAAAGGATAAGTCTCATTTTATTTCTGTCCCTAATTCTATAAACACCATAGCTATTGATGATTATTTGTCAAAAGGTGGAATAAATATAGCAAAAATATCTTCCAATAAAATAGGAAAAATATTTAAGAAACATAATAATATGCGTAATAATCTCAGTGTCATTTACCGTATTCCATGCAACGGTTGTCCTTCATCTTATTTCGGTGAGTCAGGTCGAGGGTTCAATAAACGCTTGAATGAGCACAAAAACGATCTCAGGGCTCGTAGAACATCTAACTCCCTGGTTCGTCACCTGGACAAATGTGGACATCTACCTGATTGGAACAACGCAGAAATTCTACACGAGGGATTTGAGAAGAAAATGAGAAAAACTGTGGAAGCTGCACATATCGCCGCCAACAAGAACAACAACGACAGAGACGGATTTAAATGCCTCTCGAAAGCAGCAAGTGTCCTAATAATTAAATCGTTAGCCAAAGGGAAAACATGACGCTCATACCTTGGCGGGTTCCCTCTCACTACGAATATAAGAATTGTGATCCGTTTGTAATGCTGTAGTCCTCTGAAGAAGACCAAGTTGGTCGCAACGTTAGGGCAATAAACTCTTTTCCTAACACATCTTCGTTTGCCCTTCCCCACCCACATTCTCTCTCATTTGTCTGAAATAATCTTAAATATATATATATATATATACACATATATATATATATAATGCTAATAAAAACACGGGTACGTGTGTTCACTTATTATATGCAAAGTAGACCGCTTGGAAAAAGAAACTAACGAAGCAGAGTGCTTTCGTATATTACATCTTCAGTGAGTTTTTGCACTGAAGATGTAATACACGAAAGCGCTCTGCTTCGTTAGTTTCTTTTTCCAAGTGGTCTACTTTGCATATATACATACATATCCGTATATTTGTAAATCTTGGCAACAGGTTTTCTATAATAAAGTAGTAGCCTCTGTCTGTTTGTTTGTTTGGTCATGAACTCCTCCTAGG
>NC_134814.1:7025469-7027969 GCF_046742065.1 Oratosquilla oratoria
TGTGTGTGTGTGTGTGTGTGTGTGTGTGTGTGTGTGTGTATGTGATTCACCATGGTCTTGGATCACGTGTTGGACTCGTGATTGACAGTTATTAACCTCCCGGATGAGAGCTCAGAGCTCGTATGACCGATCTATGGGTAATACTGTGACCTTACACACACACACAAATCCCCGCCCACGAGAGCTGGAGTAACAACCCGCAGCTGAAATTATTTCAGCCCTGGGCGGGATTCGATCCTGGACCGCTGTAGTGGCAGGCAAGAACTCCAACCACCGCGCCACGTACGTGTGTGTGTGTGTGTGTGTGTGTGTGTGTGTGTGTGTGTGTGTGTACATTATTGTGTGATATGAAGTGATCTCTGAAACAAATATACATCATACCGAAACACACTTTTTTTTTTAATGAAAACTACACTTTCTATATTCAATTTTCTTTGGCCTTGCAACACCCCGCCTTGGCATTTTCGTTCTATGAAGGCTTCTTGTCATTCTCCATCTTGAGGGTCTAATGTTCCTTCTTTGGTGCTGTGCAGGAAACATCTGCCGATATGGAATGCTCTCCACGTCCGCTCTCCACAGTCTTATGGTTCTCAGTTCTCCTGATTGTTGTGGGCTACTTTTTCTGATGAGACGAGAGACATTCTCAGAAAATTCATTTAATATAACACTAGGGTTTCCGAAAATACGAAACAATAAATCTCACTCTAACGCCCATCTTTCTTTTTTTTCAAGAATCTTGGGTGGTTTTCGTAAAAAAAATTTCAGTTCGACACGAGTTTACGAAAATACATTTCACAAAAACTCGTACTCTCAATATAATCAACATAATATTACACTTGCCGTGTGTGTGTGTACATGTGTTTGTGTACGTGTTCGTGTGTGTGTGTGTATGTGTGTGTGTTTGTGCATGTATTTGTTGTCTCTGTCTGTCTGTCTGTTTAAAGGGCACCCCAAAACTGCCCATCCATTTGTGGCCAACTTGGTAGGAAAATATAAAATAATTTGATTTGAATCCATGATCCCATTTTTTATTAAAAGGTTTTCAAGTCAATTATTCACTTTCTTGATTTTACTTAAAACGTGCTGCCAAATATGATAATGATAATAATAATAATAATGATAATAATAATAATGATAATGATAATAATAATGATAATAATAATAATGGTAATAATAATGATAATAATAATAATGATAATGTGGATAGGAGGTAAGGGAACACGGGCTGAGGGAAATACTTTTATTCCTGACTAGTTTCGCCTGAGTGGCTTCTTCAGAGGAACATAGTTTGAAGTCAAGTTGGTCAATATATATGGCAAAAGAAGGAACGTGGCAAAGTGTCAGGTTGGTCCCCCGTTCCTTCTTTTGCCATATATATTGACCAACTTGACTTCAAACTATGTTCCTCTGAAGAAGCCACTCAGGCGAAACTAGTCAGGAATAAAAGTATTTCCCTCAGCCCGTGTTCCCTTACCTCCTATCCACACTCGTCACAATGTATACACAATAATGATAATGTTAATAATGATTATTATTATTATTATTATTGTTATTGTTGTTATTGTTGTTATTGTTGTTATTATCGTTATAATAATGATACGGTTTATTGGGTATAGCAGCATTACTGCTGAAAATATACAGCCTACAGAATTATCAAATTATGAAATATAACAGTGTAAAGACATTGTTACAAGCATAAACTCCAGTGAGACGTTACTAACGTTGGACTAACTAGAATGAACCAGATTAATTTAGTTACATCCATATTTTCATCAATTGCAACGCTACATTTATTATGTAAGTCTTCATTTGTGACACATGAAGTTTTTAGGATGCAGATTATAGTAACCACAATAAAATGTTTTTATCTAAATGCAAATGTAAACGTACTTAGTACCATTGTTTATCTACATACTTGTACGTATATGTATGTATATGTGTATGTGTGTGTGTATATATATATAATATATATATATATATAGAGAGAGAGAGAGAGATGGAGAGAAATGCCATCATTTTAATATATCACGTATAATTTTTTTCTAAAGTGTTCAAAATATCAGTTTTTCATTAAATAAGTAATGGCTCATAGTGCTGCATTTTACAAAGTTATATGTGCATTTTGTTTACTATATATATGGACAAACAAAATTGAAACTCTCTCTCTCTCTCTCTCTCTCTCTCTCTCTCTCTCTCTCTGGTCATCTCTTCCTACTCATCATCATGTCTATTTAGAAATTTATTTGCTTCGTGCTTACACTTGGATAAAATCTAGATTTCGACATGCCATTATTTGTTGGAATTTCTTTTTTCTTAGCGAAGCTCTTCAAAGAACCCAAGAAAGTTCCCTGGGAACGTACGATCTTCACTTTTCCAGCCTGAGTATTGAGAAACACTTTCGTACATCCTCCGACCAGTAGAAACGAATTCGGGAAATCCCAGCTCCGTCCCCACAAACCGACGCCTCCAAATCTGCCTTCCTCTCCCTCCCTCCCTCCCT
>NC_134814.1:7032969-7035469 GCF_046742065.1 Oratosquilla oratoria
TTCTGTGATCTTACACACACCACTAGTCCATAACCTTACTCAAGGGAATAGTGAAAGCTTTTACGCTCTGAGCGAGACGCGAACTCGGATCTGTAACGTTAGCAGCCTTCGAATCAAACCAATACACCAGCAAGCATGTTGCGTGTGTGTGTGTGTGTGTGTGTGTGTGTGTGTGTGTGTGTGTGTGTGTGTGTGTGCGTGTGTGTGTAATAATAACATAATAATAATAATTTACGGTTTATTGGGTATAGCAGCATTTCTGCTGAAAATATACAACCTACAAGAAAATAACAATATAAAACTATGACAGTGAGTAGATGTTGTTACAAGCATTCAAAAACTGTGTGTGTGTGTGTGTGTGTGTGTGTGTGTGTGTGTGTGTGTGTGTGTGTGTGTGTGTGTGTGTGTGTGTGTTTTCAATCTATGTAGATATTCACAAAAGGATTAGAATTTACTATATTCATGTTTGATGATAGCGCAATGATTGAGGAGAGTAATAAAGGATTCCCAAAGTCACTATGCGAGTTAATGCATTATGTTATGGCTTCAGTATAATAGGGAGAACATTACCTAAGGCTCGTTGTACACGTTACGACTTTTCGTCGTAGGCCGTCCGCGGCACGACGTCGTACTCTCAAATTACCGTGAGTGTCTATGTGCGCTTTCTCACGTCACGACCATGACCACGTGTGATAGCGTCCATAGACACCCATGGTTATTTGACAGCGCGACGTCATTTAAAAATCATGAACAATGTTATTTAAATTCTGCATTAACCCCGACAATTTCAACTACTATTTTTTTTTTTTTTTTTTTTTGTTACTAAAATTTCCTAACAAAATATTCGATTTACTTCACCAAAATGATATTGATCTTAAATCTGTTTCTCGGATATATTTTTACATAATGAAATAGTGAAAATGCATAATTTAACTGTAAAGAATTTGAAAAGCTAATCTCGAAGTTCAGTATTAAGATTCTCCATAAAAATTACTTTCAGGTACCACTTGTTCACATCTCTCAGATTTATGTTTAAAAAGGAAATTAGAAAGAATTTGTGTATCAACAGAGTAGTTAACGAATATAATAAGGCTCTGTAACCATGTAGTGAGTGCTAAAACAATTGGTTATTTTAGGAGAAGATTAGATAAGTCTATGGATGGGGATAACAGGTAGTAAAGGACATGGAGTTGCCTAGTGTAGGCCTTATGGTCTCTCGCAGTCTCCTCCATTCTTATGTTCTTTTGTTCTTATTTACTTGTCGAGGAAAGGGAACAGCCACTCTGTGAAACATGCCTGTTTGTTTTTTTCATCGTATTCCATTTTATATCTGTTTTTCAAATATCCTTTATTACAAATATCTGTTATAAAGGATTTACAAAGGCGGAGCATGGTGACAGGAGACCTTTTGGTCCATATCTAGGTCAGATGCGAAAAAAAATCATAATAATAAATTGATAAATAAAAACTATAATAATGTAAATAACAAACAAAATACATAAATAAATGCATAGTTATATTTGAATAATACACAAACAGGTAAATAGTAAATAATAAATTTACACATAACTAATAATAAATAATAAGTTTTGATCTAACTTCTCCATTCAGGGTACTCACTGCATATGTTTGATTCAATGAAAAGGTTGGGGGGAATGTCAGAGACACCCTTATGGATCAGAGTCACGTAGAGTTATTTTATGACTGAATACCAGTCTTCAATCGAATAACAATTCTGATTGTTTAGCGAGCGACAAACCTTGCACAGCAGGATTTGTTTAAAGTCACCCCTTCACTTACTGCAACATCTATATCTTTGTAAGATTATTATGTAAATTATGTTTCTTTTCAGTAATTGCCGTGCATTATGTATATCCCGTTCTTGTACATAATTCATGGGAATCACATATGCAATGTTATCAATATCAGAGACTTTTGCCCAAGTAAATTTAAGCCTCCGGTTTCTTTAACCAATTTCTGAATATGAGTACGATCAATGAAATCCATTATAGTAGGACGACGAACCAAAAAGTCTTAAAGACTATAAAATAACTGAGGAAGTGGGTCTGCCCCACATCTATCATAAATCTTACTTCCTTCCATTTCACTCTTTCCTTCCAGTAGAACCCCCTCCCACCCTCTCCCCCCCTCTCCCACCCTCTCTCCCATCTTATCTATCCTGCCCTCTAGCTAAATTATAGTAGAGAAATATGAAAACCTAAAAGTATATATATATTTGTTTTTAGCTGATTGTTACACTTCTCACTACCTCTCGTGTACTCTCCACATCTCTCTTTTACTGAGGACAGAAGTATTGGTTAACAACAGCGGATCACAAATGTGTTTCGGTTCAGACTAAATATTCCTGATTATTTGGAGTTTTCATTTTTCATTTATTTTTTTTTTTCTATAATCACGCTTCCTGGAACCAGCACCAGTTTTGAGCATATTATTTTGGTCACATTAATTTGGTGCTAATTCTCGGAAAGTCGATCGCGTT
>NC_134814.1:7050469-7075469 GCF_046742065.1 Oratosquilla oratoria
TTAACACTATTGATCCATCTCGTCTCAGTGTCCTATTACGCCATAATTGATTGTTTTAATAGAAGATTAGATCAATTTATGGATAGAATGATAGGCGGCAAAGAACAAGGAACTGCCTAGTGTAGGCCTTATAGTCTCTGGCAGTCTCCTCCATTTATATTCTTTTGTAATTCTGATCTCAGTATATACGACAGTTATCGGACTTTATCCGCAGGTCAGCGGTAATTATGGCGATGTGTTTTATAATGTGGTTATCTGTCACAATACATATTGTGTATAGATAGCATATGGCTACCTCCCTTGTAAGGGGGAAAAAGCCGTTGGCATATGTATGTATACTGTAATGTCATAATACATAACATGCAATGTATATCATGTATCAATGTATATCAATGTCATAATACATACCCATGCAATGATATCCATCATATCATGCTATCAGCATCACCCTAATATTTTAAGGTCTCAGATAAATAATAGAGCAACTGTAAGCCCTTATAGTAAACTTATCAGTTCTAAACTGAATATATACACACATACACACACACACACACACACACACACACACACACACACACACACACACACACACAAATATATATATATATATATATATATATATATATATATATATATATATATATATATATATATATGATATATGCTAATAAGAACACGGGTGTGTTCACTTATGCAAAGTAGACTACTTGGAAAAAGAAACTAACGAAGCAGAGCGCTTTCGTACTTTACACCCAGTGAAGTTGTAATATACGAAAGCGCCCCCGCTTTCTTAGTTTCTTTTTCCAAGTAGTCTACTTTGCGCGCACACACACACACACACACACACACACACACGTATATATATATATGTATATACATACATATGTATATATATATATATATATATATATATATATATGATATATGCTAATAAGAACACGGGTGTGTTCACTTATACAAAGTAGACTTCTTGGAAAAAGAAACTATCGAAGCAGAGCGCTTTCGTACATTACACCCAGTGAAGATGTAATATACGAAAGCGCTCTGCTTCGTTAGTTTCTTTTTCCAAGTGGTCTACTTTGCACACACACACACACACACACACACGCGCGCGCGCGCGCGCGCGCGCGCGCATATATATATATATATATATATATATGCATATATATATATATGCAAAATAACCACACTTATGTTACATCTTCAGACTCAGTCTGAAGATGTGTATATTTATATATATATGTATATATATATTATATATATATACATATATATATATATATATATATATATATATATATATATATACATACATTCTTATCCTATATCACCCTCACAGGAGATCCGCATTATCTCCTTTGGTGAGGAGGTTGTCATTTCACAGTAAAGGTAAACACCTAAGGAAACAAACAACTCCATAGAAATCCTTATCAGAGCCAAGGTCAACCGGAAATGACTATGGAAAACATTTCATGGAAGTATAGTTATATGATAAACATGAAAAAATCATCTTGTTATCTCTAAGATAATGAACGTTCTATCATAATAATGTGCAATATATCCTCCATTTTTTTTTCTATTCTATAGAGATGAAAAATATGGTCACGTGTAGGATTATTTTTACTACAAAATGGTTCAAACAAATGTATCAAATCTTAACATGTGTATATATGAGGTACGAACTTCAACTTCCACATATATTTTTATTTCTACCTTCACGTAGTGCTGTTGGTGTCATCGGTAGCGTGCTGGTCTCGTATTCTCTTTGTTGTAGGTTTGAATCCCGCACTTCTCTCCCATTCCCAGCAGTGACACTTACCTGCCCCAACATTCCTTAAAAGCACGTAATAGGGCAAAGGTGACGGCTTCGGCCGCAGAGAAGCGCCTGGCTTAGGCTTTTTATTCACGTATTTGTCCATTTTTATGCGCGTGGCAGAAATGTTTGTACGTCATTTTCGCCTTGTCTGGAAATGTAAAACAATTTTAGTTACCAGAGTATCAGTTCCTGTCTTAGAAGGTCCCGGATGTTGAGAAAAGACGAACTGATACAAAAACAACATAAGGGGGAAACTTGCCTGATCTTTTTTATTATTAATGTTATTTATGGTTTCTATTATTATTATTTTATTTTATTTTATTCCATTTTATTATCTTATTTTATTATGATATTTTATTTTATCATTTTATTATTTTATCATTTTATTATCTTATTATTTCATTTATACTATTCATTGTTTCTATTATTATTATTTTATTTTATTTTATTCTATTTTGTTATTTTATTTTATTATGATATTTTATTTTATCATTTTATTATTTTATTATTATCTTATTATTTCATTTATTATTCTATTATTTTTTATTATTATTAATATATATAATTATTTTATTTATCTTATTTTATTTTTTATATTTTATTTTATCATTAATGTCATACACAAGCAAGATAGGAATATTTGCACTTCAGAGGAAATAGTCTGCTAATCACATAATTTCTGCTAAATAGGATATAATCATCCTCATTTACACTTTTAATAAATCACTTTAATCTGAAAATACGTAAAATAGTCTTAATCTAAATTTTGTGCACATCTAATCTTAACCGAGGAATATACAGTTATCAGTTTCAATAGACATAATGAGAATTAGACATCTACATAATTATATATAATATTCTTGAAACCTACTAAAATAACAGAACAAAAAAAATCTAAACTTACACAATCTAAACCACAAAAAACAAAGTACAAAATTATTAAAACCACTCAGGTTTAAGAAGGAAATAGGCAAGAGTTTACCAACAAGGTAGTTAACGAATAGACTTAACAATGTATCGAACGATGAAACAATTGGTTGTTTTGAGAGAATATTAGATGATTTTATGGATAGGGATGGCAGGTGGTAAGGGACGTGGAACTACCTAGTGTGGGCTTTATGGTCTCTTGCAAAGAATCGTGATCCATGGCAAAACGGGAATTGCCTATGTTCAGTACTTTTGTCATATGCAAACTTAACCTGAATTTCTCCTGAATAATTCATTCCTATGTCGCAGATTTTATTTGATTACAGATTTCCTAATTTCCTAGTTGTCTGAGTGCGGGGATGATCTAATTGAGGTGTTCAAGTGGATCAAAGGCTTTAACAAGGGTGATGCAAACAAGGTCATCATAATAAAACAACAGGGCAGGACTCGCAGTAATGGATTTAAACTGGACAAATTTAGATTTAAGAAGGAAATAGGCAGGAATTGGTTTACTAATAGGGTGGACAACGAATGGAAAAGACTTAGTAACATGTAGTGAGCGCTGAAACTATCGGTTGTTTTAAGAAACGGTTAGACAACTTTATGGATGGGGATGACAGGTGGTGATGGATATGGAGCTGCCAAGTGTAGGCCTTATGGTCTCTTGCAGTCTCCTTCATTCTTATGTTCTTATGTTCATGATGCCCTTTGTTATGAAAAGTATTCTTTTTCCTAAATGATTTTTTAATGAGTTGGTGCCAAACAGAGCCGATTTTTTTTTTAATAGTTGCTTTCCTCTTGAGCCAAGCCATGATATTGCATCATCGGTTGTGTTCACGACCAAACAAGAATACATCTTCTAGGAAATTCAAAATACCACTTTTTCGAAAACGCCAGTTGAGGCTTGCATCAACTTGTCAGGAAGTAATAATGTTACTTTGGTTTTATGAATTCCAGCAGGGTCTCTCTGGTCCTGGAATTTCCTGGAATTTATTCGGAGTTGCATGAACGCCGAGTTTATAAGGTTCTGGAAATGGAATTGAATATCAGAATGCTAATCAGCAAGTTTCCTCTAAACAATTAAAAGATCGTCCTCAAACTAACTTGCGGAAGCTTCCAAACTCGGAGCAGAAAACGATGCAAGGATAGTTGCTTCATTTGGCAATCAATCACGTTTCAAGAACCAACACGCGTGAAAAAAAAAAGTTAATTAAGAAGTTTTTGCTTGGAGACTGAAGCCGTAGCTTGCCTGTGTACTCGGTTTGGGTTCATAAGTAACAAAACCCGGGACCCGATGAGCATCGAACTCGGGTCTCCATAGTTACTAGGTGATGGTCGAAGTCCAGCACTTCACAGTTATGGATTACACAGAATATGACTTTAGCAAAGAACTGAAGAAGACATAAAGGAGATTGAGAGTGTGACCTGTATAACAGAACCTGGGACTCGATGAGCATCGAACTCGGGTCTCCATAGTTACTATATGATGGTCGAAGTCCAGTGCTTCACAGATATGGATTACACAGAATAAGACTAGCAAAGAACTGGAGAAGACATAAAGGAAGTGATTGAGAATATGAACTGTCTTGAAGACGATGATACACAGGAGGTTAAAGTAGTGTAAAACAAGTGTTCTCAATCGTTGGGAATTCTTCTAAGGAAAAGGAAAGGGGGTTAGGTTGTTAGGGGATGATTGGGACTAAAAAAAATTCAAACTTATATTATTGACATATTCATCTTTCTGCAAACTATAGATTCTTCAATCAGCACCATATACGGAATATAACGCTTAAATGACACAGGTTCTTTAAACAAATCATATTTCACTTTTAGAAAATTGATAAGAATATAGCGAAAAGGGTGCAAGGGGCAAACTAATTGTTGAAAAGCGTTGGTAGAAAGTGTCTTACGACAAGGTCAACAGGCGAGACTTTCAATGAGACATATTCACCCAAAGAAGGGAAAAGTGAAATCTCATCTTGCATGGAACAGGGCAAGGCAGCCTCTAAAGCAGTGGTTCCCAAACTTTTTTCTGTCATTTCCCCGCTGCACCCAGTTCAACCATCCAGATTTCCCCCTTCATGTGTATGAAGGAAAGAGTAGTTAAACCACACTGTGACTATTTACTAATTTATTTTTCAAATGTACATATATACTGATAAACAGGCATTCTCTCTCTCTCTCTCTCTCTCTCTCTCTCTCTCTCTCTCTCTCTCTCTCTCTCTCTCTCTCTCAGACATGAGATTTTTTTAGTTAGTAGGTAGTGTAATTATTTCCCCCCTGGTAGGTTCAAATTTCCCCCAGGGGGAAATTTCCCCCAGTTTGGGAACCACTGCTCTAAAGGATGTTTTAATACAAAGCCAGCCTAAGAAAGACAATACAGAATGAAGTTGCACCGATTAACAGAGGGAACAATGACTAAACGATAGACTTGTGACAAATGGCGTTGAATTAGATAATATTTGTGGATTAATCTCACCTTTTCATCCCATTCCCACGCAATGGGAAGCAAGAAACCTGTGGTAAGGCAAAGGATTGTCAGTTACGGCAAGACGCTGGGTCTTTGAGGCCGATGTCAGGTCACCTCCCCACCTGGGCAGGGCTGTCGGGAATCAACGCGAAATAGCCCGCAGTGGGTCCCAGGGATAGGACTCACGACCACCTGCTCACGAGTTCGTCACGGTAGCCGCTGAGCCACCGCGCTGCCCTGAACGGCTTCTTCTGGGACAGAATACCAGGTCGGTGTAGAGAAACGGACAAATTAATCCTCATCTCGACATCTTACCTTTGTCACAGCATATACGGAGTGAGCCGTTGTGTCGACATAGTCAATTATGCCCTCCTTTAGTGTGCTCGAACTATTGCGGTTTTCCTTTTCCGTTTCCATTTCTGCCTCTTCTTACCTCGACCAACCCTTTGCCTCCGCGCCATCGAATCTCCTTCGACTTCCCCTCATTCCTCTCATTCCTCCGCTTCACCCATTCCTTTAAGAATACATTCAGCCCTAAACGCCTCCCCTCACCACATCCTGCTAGGTAATCATATCCTAGATCTCCACACAACGCTTAACACTTTCACTTAACACTTCATTTGTGCGGGACTGAAACGTCTTAACATACACCTACATGGGTGTAGCTTATCATGTTTGTGATTTTACTGAAGTTCAGCCTCGTATCTGATTGCTTAGTTTTGTATCTTTGATTTGTTCAAAGGGTTTCCTGATGGCTCTTGTGAACATCTAATGATTACACACACGTGAACCACGCAGACTTTATCTGTGGAAATAAACTCTGAAGAAATAAGTGACATGACAACCGCATTGCATATCATTTCGTCCTAATGATAATAATAGGAGTTTAAGATCAAACATCTTCGCCAAAAGACATACATACACACACAAACACAAATACAAGCGCACAAACACACAAACGTACACACACACATAAACACACGCACACATACACACAAAAACACACGCACACACATACACAAAAACACACGCACACACATACACAAAAACACACGCACACACATACACAAAAACACACGCACACACACACACACACACACACACACACACACACACACACACACACAAACACAAATGCACAAACACGCACAAACACAAATACAAACACACACACACAAATACAAACACACACCCACAGACAAACACCCACAAATGCACACAAACGGGCACACAAACACACACACGCACACACACACACACACACACACACACACACACACACACACACACACACACACACACACACACACACACAAACACAAACACACATACAAACACACACACACACACACACACACACACACACACACACACACACACACACACACACACACACACACATACACACACACACATTATTTCTTAAGGAAAGTTATTTATGAATGCAGCTAGTACCTCGCACATCATAGTACCCGCTTAGTCGTAATTACGGGTTTTAATGGAACATAAAACCATTGACCCATTGATGAAGTACATTGAATATTACGTAACCACTCTACATGAATGCCTTTACAGCAATGACCTAAAGCACACGTACTTACAGATTGGAAAGTTGATATGAGGGAATTCTTGTGTTGAAGGGGGGCTGGCCCCCCACCCGATCAAGGACGCGACGACAGAAAAAGAGCGCGGACAAAGAGCCTTTGCTAAACCAAGATTAACTCACATGACAAGTTTGTATTAGTGTTTTGCTACAATCAGGAAGAAGAGCGCCGATACAAGAGGCCACTTTGCAAAAATCCTAATGGTTTCCTAACCATATTTGCCTTCGAGTAAGAGGCAACTCATAGAAAGGTAATTGACGAGAGGGTTGGAATGAGAGGCCAGTGACCATTACGAGAAGTATAGGGTCAATCGATTTGTGAGGGGTGAAGGGTGAAGCTGCATTTCAAAGGAAGAAATTTTCGCGAACAAACCAACAGACGCGATTTTCGCAGCGGTTAATGTTGGCCTTGGGAGACGAGCAGAATGTTGATGTTTATCGGCAAGTTTACATCGAAATGAGCCTCCTTGGAGATTCTATCACAATCCAGAACACTGGATATGATACAGTGAATTGATTAATGACAAGGCATCATGTAGTATATACCTTTTCAAGGCGATGTTGTAAGAATGAATGAATGAATGCAATGTGCGTTTCGTATCATGTTATCCATTTTGAAAATGAATAAATAGCTGTGCGGCGTGTCTTCAGTGGTATGATCTCCACTTACTGAAAAGGAATTGGAAATTAATTTCCTTTCTCCCAAAAGTCACCCGCCTTGATGGCCTTCTCTGTTGTCGTTGATGTTATTTCTATTGTTGTTATTGATGTTGTTGGTGTTGTTATTAACTTGGTTGTGGCAGTGACGGTGGTCGTGTTTTCGTTGATTGCGGAGACAGCGGTAACAGAGTTGGTGACTGGGGTAGTGGTTTGGTGTAGGTGGTGGTGTTGTCTGTGATGACGACGACAGTATTGGTGACGATTCTTCAAAGGAGTTTCTTCTTCGATATCAAGTCCTTCAAGGCTCTTCTGTGATACTGACTCTCCTATGATCCCAGAGCTTCTCCCAATGAACGGAGAGGAAAGACAAATCTAGGTTAAAGAAGGAAATAGGCAAGAATTGGATTACCAACAGATTGGTTAACAAATGGAATAGACTTAGTAACCATATACTGAGCGACAAAACGATTGGTTGTTTTAAGAGAAAATTAGATAACTTTATGTATTGGGATGACGGGTGGTTACAAAGGAAGATTACAAAGGCGGAGCATGCCGACAGGAGACCTTTTGGTCCATATCTAGGTCGGATGCGAAAAAAATCATAATAATAAAATAATAAATAAAAACTATAATAATGTAAATAACAAATAAAATGCATGAATAAATGCATAGGTGTAGTTAAATAATAAACAAACAAATAGTAAATAATAATAAATTGACATATAACTAATAATAAATGAAAATCAGACAGACAAATGATAACAAAACAAAAATAATATAAGATAAATTATAATCATTACAGCATCTTGCTTAGGTGTTTATCTAAATGATTCTTAAAGCTTCGAACTGAACAATAGTTCGAGAGAGTTCAAAACAGAGTTTGAAACGGAAACATTTCGGTACAGAGAGCTTTCCTCTCAATCAACTCTGCGCGTATCCAGAGAAATGTATAGACACTCGGACACGGCACGCCAGAATAAAAGTGAACAAGTTATTTCCACTGGATATGAGTGACGTCATAGATCTAAAGTCTGAAATCACAGAGTGTCTGGAAGAAACGAGACGTGATGTCTATTCCGACGGCATAGAATAATAATTAGTAGGACCCGTGGAAATTCCATGATTATTCAACTTTGTAGTGTTTCTAAGGAGTCTTTGAAGTCTCCCGAAGGAGTCTTCAAAATCTCCAGAAGTCTTTAAAGTTTCTCGAAGGAGTCTTCAAAGTCTCTCGAAGGAGTCTTCAAAGTCTCTCAAAAGATTCTTGAAAGTCTCCCGAAGGACTCTTCAAAGTCTACCGAAGGAGTCCACAAAGTCTCCAGAAGAAATCTTCAAAGTCTCCCGAAAGTCTTTAGAAGTCTCCCGTAGGAATCTTCCAAGTCTCCCATACGAGACTTCTAAGTCTCCCGAAGGATTCTTCAAAGTCTCCCGATGGATTCTTCAAAGTCTCCAGAAGGAATCTTAAGTCTCGAAGGAAATTCCAAAGGAGTCTTCGAAATAGTCTTATAGAGTACCTATGGACATGGAAAGCATGATGCACAGGATCCGTGGGAATTCCACAACTATTCAGCTTTGAAGTCTTTCGACGAAGTATTTAAAGTCTCCCGAAGGATTCTCCGAATAAGTCTTCAAGAGTACCAATTAACATGAGAAGCGTGATGCACACCATAGATAGGTAGCTAGGTAAATAGGCAGGTTGATATTAGCGTATTAATATTATGACGAACCACCGGCTGCGCCAGTCCCTGCTTAGCAGGGGGGCTCAGCCTTCGGCAGGAATCCACCAGATCTAGACGACTCTCCACCAGATCTGCAAGTCTCCACGGGATCTACAGGACTCCACCGGATCTAAAGGACTTCACCTGATCTTGCTAATTTGCTAATTATAGAAAATGAGAGATTTTTCAAATGTTATTTTTATACATACTAATTAATAATGATAACAATACCAATAATAATGATAATAATAATAACAATAATAATAATAATAATAATAATAATAATATTAATAGTAATAATAATAATGTTAATGAGAAGAAGAATTACAATGATGATGATGATGATGATAATGATGATGATAACAACATCAGTAATAATAACAACAATAATGCTCGATTCTATAGAGTTCATTACACGAATGGCATCGACTTTATTCAGCTGGGGGGAACCCTTCCGCTCCAAAAACAAAAAGGGTTCGTTTCGTAGTGAAAAGACCGCGTCCTCCTGGGTTTATCCTGGGCTCTTCAGGAAGGACGTCACGGTGCAGAAACGTTAAAACCGTTGGACTCTGAGAAGTCTTCTTATTCCTTTTGACGTATCCATCGCGACGAGAGGCAACTGGGGAGAGCTTGATAGGACTCGCGTCCTATCCAGTTGCACGATGGGCGGCAGGCGAGAAGCAGTTAGGGGCAGGCACCTAGCACTGAGATCACCTCCAGACTTACGGTAAGGAAGGCAAGGAGGACGTGGGGTCGGGCCGGGGGTCTTGTGGATCCCCGGACACCGCCAATTAGACAGAGGTCCTCCTGCCAGGCAAGGAGGACGTGGGGTCGGCTTGGGAGTCTGCAACCCCGGACACCGCCAGTAGACAGAGGTCCTCCTGCCTGCGAGGTCGTGCCGCCGGGCCTACCGCCTCTATGTGCGGAAGTGCCCGACCACACGCCCCGCTGCTGGATCCGGAGGGTGGAGACGCCCCCAGGGCCCGGAGGCTCCTGTGGGCGACCCTCCTCCGGTCGCTAGGCGTCTATTTCGCCCTAGGTGTGCCCCAGGTCGGTCTCGAGCCTGCCGCTTCGGGTATGGAAGCCGCCCGTGGAAGAAAGGAATCAGCTCCCATACCCGAAATACTTTAAACTAATTTAATTAACTTATTATTATTATATTACTATATCAATTCATATTTCATTTTTTTATGTTTCAAATATTTTTATATATTTCAATTTTATATATGTCAATTATATCACAAAAACAAAAGAAACTCTCCAACAGTCGGAGGCTCGGGGACAAGCGAGCACTTGAGAGCTGCATGGAAGCCGCGGGCCCAGATGAGCAGTACTCCTATGTTAATGAGTTGTCCACCCGAAGACAAAAAGTACAATTGTACAGCATGGGCAACGTATGCATACGTAGGTGTAAACACACACACACACACACACACACACACACACACACACACACACACACACACACACACACACACACACACAAATACATATATATATATAATGTGCATGTATGTATGCATACACACACACACACACGCATACTGGGCTCATGGCTCAGTTGGAATCATGCTGCTCTCCCATTAGTTTATTTTTGTGGGTTCGATATACATACATATATACATACATATACACACATATACATATATATATATACATATAAACACATACATAAATATACATACACACATACATAAACATATACACATACATGCACATAAATGTACGTACATATATATGCACATACATATATACACACATACATATATATATATACACACACATACATATTTATATACATATACACACATATACATATGTATATATATACATTTGCACTGAATGCTTCCCAGCGATCAATTCTGGTTGAAAAAAAAAATATATATATATATATATATATACATATACACATATAAACCCATATCCATATGTATACGTACGTACACACATATACATATATGTATGCATACATATATATATACACACATACATATAAATGTAATATACATATATATGCATGTATGCACACACATACATACACATATATATACACATACATACATACATACATATACATACGCATACATACACATACATATCTACATACACACATACATATATATCTATATCTACACACACATATATACATACATATCCATATACATACACACACATATATATAAACATACATACACATATATGTATATATACAGGCACACATAATATATACATACGTACATATACTTATATACATGTATACACATTCACATATACATATGTATACACATATGTATACACACATACATACACATACACACACACATACATATATACACATATACACACGTAAGGGATATAGAACTGCATAATGTAGGCCTCATGGTCTCTTGTAGTCTCCTCCATACATATGTTTTTATGATCACAAGATAAATGCAATAGTCGGTGTTTTTTACTTTAGCAAAACTTCAGAAACTCCAAGTTGATGACGTCATATCGACTGTTTAGTCCGTGTGTGTGGTACCAATATCGACAACCACATTTCTGCAACTGTATTCCTTCCTATTGCATTGGTTTCCGGCATGAAAGTATCATTTCACGGTGTGATTGCATGTCGGGCGAAATTGCTCCAATAGGTGATATAATTAAACCAACTATCGGCGCAATTTCAGGCAAGCGCACTGTTCCATCAGTTACAGCGTTATTAAAACATGGGAAAGTTTCCTCCCCGTTCCGATCCTGTTCCATTGCCCTTTTGGACAGTATCAGTACAATATTCGCCATCATAGCATATTCGATTCCTATCATATCATATACGTGTATTAGAGATAACTGTGAGGACATGCAGATACCCATAAGGCTCAGTCACACTAAGCTAACGACCTGTTTCCGACCACCAGCGACCAGTCGCTGGCCAGTTTCAGGTCGTCTTTGGAAGTCGCTGGTAGACGGTAATAAGATAAATAGATCGATAGATATATTACAACACACACTGAATCGTCCCCAGTACATAGATTTTCATCAACCACATTAACTTTTTCCATTTCAATTCCTTGCGTAGGTTTTGTGTCGCCGACCGATCGCTTGATTTTCGGTCGAAGGTGGTCGGAAACGGGTCGTAAGCTTGGTGTGATTGGGGCTTAGACCAACCTGTACCTACGGTTGAAGCCTTCATGGACCAGGCTATGTAAGTGACAGCCAAGGCTGGGTGAAGGGGGAATGATCCGTGGCTTTTGTGCTCAAAAACACTTCGAGATTAATGCTCATACCTATGCTCAAAAACCAAAGCCCCACATAAACACAAGGTTCTCCCATCCCCGGCACGCTAGGTGAGTCATCACATCACGTGACCCCCCCACCCCCACCCCACCCCACCCCCGCGAACGGAACCATAGAAGCTTTGTTAGGGAAGGCCGAGTCCGTCATTAATGGCCCAATGCAGGATCGATCTATCCCCTGGGGAGCAATACCGTCATTGTACTTCACCATGACGATTTGATCAGGTTTAGAAAGATTTTGTGCTGAGAGATGCATGTGAAGTTCTGTGTGTGTGTGTGTGTGTGTGTGTGTGTGTGTGTATGTATGTGTGTGCGTGTGTGTGTGTGTGTGTTGGGATAACTATGAATGCGAATATAGTCATAAATCAGTGTAATGAATTCGACCATACTGTTTTTTTTTTTTTTTTGTTTTTTTACCTCTGATGGCTACTATTGCAGAGTGGGGTAAAGAAGCCATGAAAATCTATAGGGTTACGGGTTTCGAACCCGGGCAAACCATGTTTGAAACACAACCCATCGCTCCATGCAGGCTCACAGAGAGAACATTTACTATCCTGTATTTTCTGACAACGATGTTGTCCCTTTTTTGACATTCAAATAAAAAATCAATAGATAGAGCATATCTGAGAAATAAACCTATTCATTCATAATATTGAAGATAAGCAGAATATCAGCCATTTCTAGACAAATACATGCAATTTACGTAAACACACACACACACGTACACACACACATATATACACATACGCACACACACACACACACACACCCACGCACCCACACACACACACACACACTCGCGCGCGCGCAATCAAAAAGATATACAAACACACATCCACGCACTCATATATGTATATATATATATATATATGAATATACAGTATATACATATATATATATATTATATATATATATATATATATATATGTACAACACTGAATGGGTCCCAGTGATTAGAGGTACATTATTTTAACAACCACAATGCACTTTAATTCTAAGCCATCAAAGGCCAGCATGCTGAAATTGAAATGTGGTACTGCCCATGACTCGAACCCGGCATCCTCATGACGAGTGCGACAGTGACTTTCCAAATAGGCTGTCAAGAGAGATAAAGGTTTAGCGCATTTTTTCTTATATACACACTTTTCGTATAGTTCCAATTATACTATTATGGTGGAGATGGGTTGAACGCAAAATTTCATATGTGTGTATGTAACTCGAGCATACACATATATAAGAAAAAATGCGTTTAACCTTATATATGTATTATGTACATATATACACACACACACACATATATATATATATATGCTGGTAACCACTTAAGAAAAAGAAACACAGAAATCCCAAGCGCTTTCGTGTAATTCACATCCTCAGGGGAGAATACAGACAAAAGTACAATACAAAGATAATATAAACGGAAAAGTGTAAACCCAGGAGAGGTGACAAGGCGTCATACGAAAAAATATAGGAGAGGTCACAAGGCACCACACGGTAAAAATTAGGAGAGGTCAAAAGGGCCCACACGGTACCATGCCATTTGTCCACTCTTGGGGTTAACCAAAATCTCCTATGCCGAATTGTTTATATATATATATATATATATATATATATATATATATATATATATATATATATATATGCATATATATATATTTTTTTTTTCTTTCTTTTTTTTCTACACCAACAGTGGTCTTTAACGTGATTGACAAATGTGTGATTACATTTTTCACCTGTAATATATGTATCTATATATATATATATATATATATATATATATATATGATAATTCTTCCTATTTTTTTCCTTTTACACATACGAGGTTAAATGGCAAGCTCTTTCAGTATCATTCAATATTCTATGCGCTCCTTCGATTTATCTTTTAATATATCTTGTCTTTTGTTAGCAGTTCTTAAAAGGCTTGCTGAATGATTTATGTTTTTAAGAACTCTGGCCACAGAGATAAAAGACATTATAAGAAAATTAGAAAGAAACCAGCAAGGAGTGAATGCTGAAATAGCTACGTCATTTAACCTTATGTGTATTAAAGAAAATGTACCTGGTTGCACCATATATATATATATATATATATATATATACATATATATACACATGTATATATATATATAATATAGATAAATACATATATATATATACATATATATACACATGTATATATATATATATATATATATAAATACATATATATATACACGTGTATATATATATATAATTATATATATATATATATATATATACATATATATACATTGACGAGATAAACACCATATGAGGACGGAGCCTTTATGGCCAGCAAAATATTAAATATTTAGACCACCCTTTGTGGACATTTCGCCCACGGACGTTTGGGCCAGCATTCTCATCCTTTCCCAGTGTCCAATCCCCCACCCTTCTCCTCCTTCTCCTCCTCCACCTCCTCCTCTTCCTTCAATCCCCTTTTCTCTCCCCGTTCCCTCCTTTCCCCTTATTTAATCTCAAGCATTTGTATCTCAACTTGTACTTGAAAAAGCTGTTATAAGCGAAACGTTGTACAAATAAAGGCTCCGTCCTCATATGGTGTTTATCTCGTCAATCTTGTCGGCAAACTGCCACTTTTAAGGATATATATACATATATGTATATATACATATACATATATACATATATATATACACATATATACATATATGTATACATATATATATATGTATACATACATACATATATACATATGTATATATTACACACAGGAACCCACAGTCGGAGAAAGAATAAACTTCGAATAAAGAAAAATCCTATATTTCGGCTATCAACTGTAGCCCTCTTCAGGAAAGTACATAAGATAGAGAACAGAGGGGACTTATAAACTACAGTAAGAAGAGATGTGGACAGTTGACCTCACTCAGGCGCGGGGCAAACTGGGGTGGCGGAGGAGGGAGGAGGTGAGGAGAGGGGAGGATGTAGCGTCCGCACCAACTTGCTTACTGCTGCGCGTGAGATTATGTCAGGTGTCCACTGCCCATTAGAAATTTTAATATTAGTGCATTCCTCAATTAATGCTGATTCGAGGAATGCCCTAATATTAAAATTTCTAAAGGGCAGTGGACACCTGACATAATATATGTATATATATAAATATATGAATATATTAGTATATGTATGTATATATATAAATATATAAATATATGAATATATTAGTATATGTATGTATATATATATATATATATATATGTAAGCGTATATATATATATGTGTATATAAATATGTAATGTATATATATATATGATTATATATATATATATGTGTATATATATATAATTATATATATATATGTATATATATAATTATATATATATATATATGTGTGTGTGTGTATATATAATGTATATATATAAAATTTTCAAATTTAATGTAATGTAAGATATTAAGTTACAAGCTGTAACAGGCCATTTACCCAACTCCGTACACTGTATATGGTTTTTGGAATATGATGTACGTGTTTAGAAAATGTAGCATGTAGATTTTCTGTATCTCTAATAAGCCCATGTAACCAAATCTCATAATTACATGTAATAACAAGCATCAAGCAATTCTAACTGCAGATCAATTTGGAGGTCAAAGTTCCAACATTATGCAATCAAACTATTCGTTGCTCTCCTTCCTTATTGACAAAGTTGTTCTCAGCAAATTTCAAAGCGTCCATATTAGTTCATAACACCTAAGCACTTATATTTTTCCTCAGTTTTAATTCCCTACCCTTAAATTAAAAGTATAACTCTACACATCACATATTTCTTTAGAAAATATGACAATTTTTGTCTTTTACACTTAAAATATAGTTTTCATTTGTTACAATACATTTCCATTACCCAAGTATATTGCAAATAATTAACTTTCTTCCAGTGTAATCTTGTCGTTTGCTTGCATTAAAACAAGACTTTTCAAAATAACACCTATCCATCTATCATCAACCTTTATATAATCACAATTATTTTCCAACAACTATTCCTCAGTGTCGTCCACATAGTACACACGTATAGGCTCCCATTTTCTTTGTGTTTTGCATATCATGTAATGAATACACTTTTTCACTATATCTAGTTGGCTGACATTGTTCTTCCCAAAGTTACTTAAACTTTATCAATGCTAATAACACCGTGACCTTAATGGGATCTATTCTTTGTTTCTGTTCTTAAAATGTTTGATGCTTATATCCATAAGATTTTCAAATTTCTAAACTCCCATTTTAGACTTTAAATGAAGCAGGAACTTTCTTTATGAACAGAATTGCTTCAAGAAAGTGTCTTCCTTGGACAAGAGGAACCCTCGTATTTCCGAAGTTTCTGAACGTATGTGACTAAAACATAAATGATGAACTGTTGAGCCAGTAGAGTTCATTGCACGGTCTACCTTGAACTATGAACATCGCACCGTTAATTGCGATGATAATTGTAATTTGAATTAATGAAAAAAAAAGGGAAATGAAAGTATGATTAACTCTGAACATATTTGTTAATCTATATATGTGGATCCTCGCTGGCTAAGCGTGTTAGAGCGTCGCTGCTTGAGGCGGAGGTCAAGGTGACGGCAATTCGAAATTACCCCCAGCGAGGTGGACCAATGGTATTAATTAAATTCCACGGTACAAAATCCTCTGTGAAGGTTACCGTTCTAGGCTCTCGATTGTGGGTTTCTTGACCTTAAACCAAATCATACACTACGAAGGGTTTCTTCCACCTTATAAGGGAGGTAGCCATCTCAAATCCATTCCCTTCAAATCCACTATCCATTTGTTTCCCTCTCCTCTTAGCTCCTCTTGGATGAAAGGTCATCCCTGTCTCTTGCCCACCGCTTGAGTCAGAAACAATTCGTTTCTATTTTCATTTGTCGTGCACGTATTAGTCGAATCTAATATCATCTTTGTTCGAATTGGTCAATAGCTTTTCAATATTGAGAACGTAAAAACATAAGAAATGGAGGGAACTGTAAGAGACCATAAGGTTTATACTACGCAGTTCTATGTCCATTACCCGATGTCATCCATATCCATAGAGTTATCTTCTCTGAAAACAGCTGATCGACTCAGCGCTCATAACATAGTTACTAAGTCTATTTCATTCGTTAACCACTGTGTTGGTAAACCAGATGCCTATAGAATATTAAGAATATAAGAATATAAGAATGGGGACTTCAAGAGACCATAAGGTCTACACTAGGTAGTTCCATGTCCTTTACCACCTGTCATCTCTACCCGTCAAGGGTATCTAACCTTTTCTTTGAATAACAAAATGTTTCCGTTCTCGATTAATAGTTACAAAGTGTGTTCTGTTGGTAAACCAGATGTCTATAGAATATTTACTGTTTTATCAGTTCTTATACCATTACCTAATTTCCTTCTTTGGTGTAACATGATGTTAATTTCTTGTAAGGCCAGTTTCATTGTATACATATTTTGTTTCTTTGGTGTATATCAATGCTTGTTCTATAAGGTCTCAGAAGTAAATATAGTATTATATGCTTAAATTTCAATACATACATATTATGGTCCTTTATTGTTATGTCTAAATCGCAAAGTGATGCTTGTTTTATTTAAAGTATCAGATGTAAATATTATATGGGCTTAAACACTGGTGCTCTTGAATATTATCAAAAAAGTCAAATGTCTGTGGATTCCTCATTGTAGGATTAATTGCGAATTATTTTGATTTTAAAGAAAATAAACTGTTATCATGAATCTGAGGACAAATTTAATTAGCCCACAAACATTTGGGGTATATAGTTTCTGCATAACTTTAAGCTATTATGGACTTACTAAACCGATATTAATTGCCACAAGGAAATTGTATAAAGCCTATTAGAAATAACTGGATAACTTTTCCCTGTGAAAAGAAAAATCGATGGAGAAAGACTGATTTGACGCAAGCCTTCCACATAAGAAACAATCATAAGAGTTGATTATATTTATATTAATCACAAATTAAATGAGAAAAAATCGAATGATCAAGGCGAATATTGGAACGATAGCCAGATAAAAGCTCTTTTATTAGTTATATATTCATTGTATTGAATAAATTATCTGCGTAGGCGAACTCGTATTAATTAATTAATTTTGACGAACACCAAACTGGAATGTAACTTTGTTATGGACTAGAATGTTTCTTATTGGCTTGATGACCGTCCAGACTATTTCAATTACAGATTAGAGACTAGTATTTTTAACTATCTCATGGAATAGACTTATTCACTATGTAGTGAGCCTAAAAACAATTACTTGTTTTAACATACATACATATACCAAAGGCTTTTTCCCCCTTACATGGGGGGGGGGTAGCCAAAAAGAAAAAGGCATAGAAATCACTCCCACCCATTTCATTTCCCATATATTCCACTCCCCTCCACCCTCCTCCCTCCCTCCTATCTTGGCACCTCCTGGATAACGGATCATCCCTGCATCCTGTCCACTGCCCTGGGTCAGAAGCAGTGTCGCAAGACACAGCACATCCACAGCAAGGCCGCTTCATAAATTCGGCGACCCCCACCTCTCAGTCCCCTCATGCAGAAAAGGAGAAGACGGGGAGAAATCCATCCATGCTGCGTCAAATTTTTTCTCATACATACTTCCTCACTCCCAATACCCCACCCACTTATATATAGATTCACAGGTGCTAAGGCACATGGAACTACCCAGTGTGGCCTTTATGGCCTCTTCGTCTTTTCCATTTCTATGTCCTTATGTCTTCAGGAAAAAGGTAAACTTGAAATTCTTGATTTATTTTTTATCAATAAAGTCACAATTAGATATCCAAAATATAAATTCGTTCACGAACACACCTATGGAGTACACTTTCTTGTATATTTACCTTTCTCTTCTTCAGTGCTACCCAAGATATTATATATATATATATATATATATATATATATATATATATATATATGTGTGTTTGTGTGTGTGTGTGTGTGTGTGTGTGTGTGTGTGTGTGTGTGTGTGTGTGTGTGTGTCTGGTGGGAGTGTGTGTGTGTGTGTGTATGTGTGATTCCCCATGGTCTTTTTTTGAATCACGTGTTGGAATCGTAATCAACAGCTGTTTCCCTCCCGGAAGACAGCTCAGAGCTCTTATGATCGATCTATGAGTAATGGTGTGACCTTACACGCACACACACACACCAACTCCCCGCCCACGAGAGTTGGAGTAACAACTAGAGGCGCAGCGATACTGATATTATTTCAGCCCTGGGCAGGATTCGAACCCGGACCGCCGTAGTGACAGTCGGGGACTCTACCAACCGCGCCACCGAGTGTGTGTGTGTGTGTGTGTGTGTGTGTGTGTGTGTGTGTGTGTGTGTGTGTGTGTGTATTTGTGTGTATGTGTGTGTGTGTGTGTGTGTGTGTGTGTGTGTGTGTGTGTGTGTGTGTGTGTTTGTGTGTGTGTGTGTGTGTGTGTGTGTGTGTGTGTGTGTGTGTGTGTGTGTGTGTGTGTGTGTGTGTGTGTTTACTCGTATTTACTTAGTTGTATTTACCTAGCTGCATTTTACGGGAAGGGGATCTATGCTCGTTTTGTCCCGTCTTCATATCTCGTTTTATCTAGACTGTTTTTAAATTCATGTATTGTTTTTGCACACGCCACTTTCTCATCTAACTTGTTCCAAATGTCTATTACTCTGTGGGGAAAGCTGTTCTTTCTCAGGTCTATTCTATAACTGTCTTTCTTGATTTTCTTTCCGTGTCCTCTTGTATTTCTACTATCCCATTTCATTAGATCCTCTCTATCAATAGTTTCTATGCCTTTCATGATTCTATAAATAATTATCAAGTCTCCTCTCTCTCTTCTTTGCTCTAATGTCTGTAGGTCAAGTTTTGCTTGTCTCTCTTCATATGATAGTTCTGAGAGTGTTGGTGCCAATTTCGTAATTGCTGTTTGTATTCTTTATTTTTTTATTTATTTATTTATTTATCTATTTTTTTTTTTACTTGGTGACCACGTCGTCGCTCCATACTCCAATCTTGATCTTATCAAAGTGACTAGTATTTTCTTCACCATTTCTTCGTCCAGGTATGTAAATACCATTTTTATTCCTCTTATTGAATTATAAGTTTCTCCAAAAAAATTGTATATATGTTTCTCAGGGGACATATCATTCTTAATGATGACTCCCAGGTCCTTCTCATTTTCTACTTTTATAATTTCTTTTTTTCCCAATTTATATGATCCCACTATTCTTTTTTTACTTCTTCCAAACTCCATTATACCACATTTCTTAATATTGAATTCCATCTCCCACTTCCTATTCCATTTCCATACTTTATTGAAATTACTCTGTAGCGACTCACAATCTTCTCCAGTGTTCACTTTTTTTCAACAATTTTGCATCATCCGCAAAGAAGCTCATATAACTTTCAATTCCTTTATCCATATCATTAATATATATAGCAAATATTATTGGGGCCAGAACTGTTCCTTGTGGAACTCCACTTATCACTTCATCCCAATTAGAGTGTTTGTCTCTTATCACCACTCTCATTTTTCTTTCATGCAAGAAGTCTTCCATCCACTTAAGCAGTTTGCCCTGTATTCTCCTGCAGTTTCTAATTTCTTTAGCAACTTCTTATGTGACACCTTATCAAAAGTTTTTTCAGGTCTAGAAATGCACAATCAGCCCATCTATCTCTTTCTTGTATTACATCTGTTAGCCTTGGATATAAACACATTAAGTTTGTGACGCATGATCGTCCTTGTCTAAATCCAAATTGCCTTGGATTTAGTACGTTGTTTCCAAATGCCTTACCCATCTAATTTTAATAATTCTTTCACATATTTTAGCTATCGTACTTGTAAGAGAGACCGGTCTATAGTAATTAGGGTCTTCCTTGTTTCCCCTTTTATATATTGGTACTATATTTGCTCTTTTCCAATATTTTGGAACTTTTCTTTCTTTCAATGAACTGTTTATTAGACTATGTATTTTGTCTGTTAGTTCATTCCTGCATTCTCTCAAAATCCAGTTTGCCATTTCATCTGGTCCATGCGATTTTCTGACATCGAGATTACTCAAGTGATTCATTATTTCATTCCTTGATACTTCTATCTCTTTCATAGGGGGACTTTCTCCTCCCACTCGATATCTCTAGGTTGCATGTTCTCCCTCGTAAACACAGATTTAAAATGCTTGTTCATAATTTCTGCCATTTCTATTTCCTCTGTGTATTCAACTCCTTGTCGTAGTTTCTCTAATTCTTGTTTGTTTTTCAGTTTGTTGTTTACAAATCTGTAAAATAGTTTTGATTGATCTTTATATTTTTCTATGACATCTTTTTCGTATTTTCTCTTTTCTTCTCTGCACACTTGTACATATTCATTTCTATAACTAGTATATATTTTCCATTTTTCAGGTCTTTTGTCTTTTTTCCATTTTATCCAAGCTTTATCCCTTTTGTCTTTTAACTCCCTACATCTTTTGTTGTACCAACACTTTACATATTCTTTTTCTTGCTTTTGTCTTGGCACATACTTTTCCACTCCTTTATAAATTTTTGTCAAAATATTCCATTTCTCTTCTACTGTTGTTTCCTCCTTGTGTATTCTTTCCCAGTATGCTTTTTGAAAGAATTCTCTTATTTTATATAAAAAAAATCATACATCAATCTTCCCTTTCTATATTGTTCGTTTTTTCCCATGTATTTTTCCTCATTTAGTTCCAGTTCAACCAATATGTGGTCACTTTTACTTATTGGTGTCTTATATTCAATCTTGTCCACTACTTCGGGTTCTGATGTGATTATTAGGTCCAGTCTCGATGGTTCTTCCTCATTTCTATACCTGGTATTCTCTTGTATCCATTGCGTCATTGTATGTTCTATAATCATATCAAGTAGTACACTTCCACATAAGTCGTCTCCACCCTTCGCTGTCATCTCTTCCAAGTACATTTCTTTATAATTAAAGTCACCCATTATAACTATTCTTTCTCCATCTTCCATTATCTTATTTAGTGTTATTTTTGTGTCTAACATATTTTTGTGTTCTTTCTCTTCCCACGAAGCCGTTTTAGGAGGCACATAATTTACTACAAACTTCCTGCTCTTCCCATCCCTGTCCTCCACTTTCATCACAGTCATCTCTACTCCATTCTTTCTATATGTGACATTCCTCACATTTATATTATTCTTAGTCAGGAAAATAACTCCACCCCCTTGTTTTACCTCTCTTTTTCTAATCCAATAATCATATGCACCATGTCCTACACTGTTGGATGGTAGTGGACCTTTCAGTTTTGTCTCTACAATTCCCATTATATCCGGTTCTTTTTCCTTCAGGTAATCATTCAGTTCGTTCAAGCCTGTTATTAAGCCATCTATATTTGTGTAACACACTTTTAATTTTCTGCTACTTCCATTGTGTTTTCTGTTTCCCTTCTGTTTTTCTCTGCTATGAACCATTTCCTCACTTTCATATTCACTACTCCAATAGAATTTATCTTTTTCTGACTGTTCTTTTCTCGTTTTTTTTCCTTAGCTTCTAGTCTTTTTGTTTTCTTATCCTCTCTTTCCTCTTTATTCGTTTCTCTTTTTATCCATACCTGTTTATATTGATCACTGTCTGCTAGTTTCCCTGTTTTTGCTAAGATATTCTCTGCTGTCGTTTGTGACCTGAATTTAACCTTAATTGGTCTGGTCTTATCTGTATTGTATTTCCCTAGCCTATATATTTCTTCTATTTCTTTCCCTGTTTCTGGTTCATCTTCTTGAACTACTAATATCTTATTTACTTTTTCCTTTTCCTCCTTTATTCTTGTAGTCCTATTTGGATTATACTTCTCTTCCATCCCTAATATAATTATACATTTCTTTTTATCCGCTAAGTCTCTTACTATATTCTCCTTCTCCCTCATCACTTTAATAACTGTGTCCTTAGTTTGTTCTTTCATCTGCTGTTCCACTATACCTCTAAATTCAATTTTATTGTTCTCTTGTACTTTTTTTCCAACCACTTACCTCTTTTGCTATGGACTCTTTATTCTCTTTATTATTCCTCTTTAATTCCTCATTCTCATCCTTTACTTCTCTTAACTGTTTTTTTAATTCTTCTATTTCTTTAGTTAGGTTTTGATTCTCCTTTTTTAGTTCTTCTAGTTTATCAACTAGCGTTAATTGGTTAAACCTGACCTCCCATGTTTCGTTCATTCCTTTTAGTTTCTCCTCTAGATTTACTAGTCGGGGGAGGTTGTCATTTCCTCTCTTATTAAATCCATGGAAATAATTATCTTCACCTTCCATTGCGCTGCTCTTGTGTATATTTCTAATTTTTACATTTTTACTAATCTCTTCGACTTCACCACTGTCGTCTGCCCCTCTCTTGTTGACATGCCGTCTGACTTCCTTGGCCCATTCGTCCCCTTCCTCATTTCCTTCAATTTTCCTTAGTAATCGCTCCCCTTCTCCTTTTTCTTCACCTTCCCACTACACCACGAGCTTTCCCCTTCCCTATTAATATAACACAGGTACTCCCTCGTCGTTGAGATCCAGGAAATTTGTAGATTTTTTCGGAGTCCAAACTTCGTTGTCACTTCGACCGACGTGTGTGTGTGCGTGCGTGCGTGCGTGTGCGTGTGTGTGTGCGTGTGTGTGTGTGTGTGTGTGTGTGTGTGTGTGTGTGTCATCGTGAGAGAAACTATTACCTGTGAGAAAAAATGCTGAAGAATCATGACGGACGATGCTGGCGTCGAAAGGAAGAAAGCGCGGAGGCATCTCGCTGATGAGGGCGTGGCCGTCCGTGGAAGTTGCCGCGAAGATATCACAACCAAGGGTGTGGCCGGAATCTAAGGTGAAACAGACCTCTTCCGGGGCCGAGATAAGTCGTAGCGAGTCGGAAATGATCTGAAGAGAAAAAATATGACGAAGAATGAGACGACGAGGGAAATGTTTAAAAAAAAGGGGGGGGGATGGTTGAAGGGTCAGTTTGACCACTTGACGGAGTGGGAAGGGTAGAAGAGATGATGGAGGAGGAGGTTGTGGTTGTGGAGGAAAAGGAGGAGGAGAATGAGAGGGTGGCGCGGAGGAGGAGGAGGAGGAGGAGACTCAAGAAGAAGAGATGGAGGTGGTGGGGAGAGGGATGCTGAGGAGGGCGGGGCAGCAACAGGTATACACAAGCTGAGGACGCTGGTGGGAGATCGACGGGGGGGGAGGGGGGCGAGTCAGGGCGTGTCCACCCTACGCCCCTCACCTCTCGCGTTCTCTCGCATCCTCACCTCCACGCCCCTCTCAGTGGTCCTCTTCCCCTCTCTCCCACCTCCTCATCTGCAATGGCTGATGTGATCCAGCCCCTCCCCCGTCAAGGCTCCCGGTAGACACCATTTTCGAAGCTATCACGGCCTAGCACCGTCGAGAGAACCAGACACCCCGAGGCAGGCATCGTGGACACGCCCTTCCCTCGTCGCAAGCGGAACCGCCATAAATCTCCGGTTCCTCGAGAGGAGAACTCCACCGAAAGCCTGATAAATGGACTCACGCTAACCTCCTTCTGGCGACACAGATCTGAA
>NC_134814.1:7085469-7095469 GCF_046742065.1 Oratosquilla oratoria
CAAAGTTCCAACATTATGCAATCAAACTATTCGTTGCTCTCCTTCCTTATTGACAAAGTTGTTCTCAGCAAATTTCAAAGCGTCCATATTAGTTCATAACACCTAAGCACTTATATTTTTCCTCAGTTTTAATTCCCTACCCTTAAATTAAAAGTATAGCTCTACACATCACATATTTCTTTAGGTAATATGACCATTTTTGTCTTTTACACTTAATTTTTTTTTCATTTGTTTCAATACATTTCCATTACCCAAGTATATTGCAAATAATTAACTTTCTTCCAGTGTAATCTTGTCGTTTGCTTGCATTAAAACAAGACTTTTCAAAATAACACCTATCCATCTATCATCAACCTTTAAATAATCACAATTATTTTCCAACAACTATTCCTCAGTGTCGTCCACATAGTACACACGTATAGGCTCCCATTTTCTTTGTGTTTTGCATATCATGTAATGAATACACTTTTTCACTATATCTAGTTGGCTGACATTGTTCTTCCCAAAGTTGCTTAAACTTTATTAATGCTAATAACACCGTGACCTTAATGGGATCTATTCTTTGTTTCTTTTCTTAAAATGTTTGATGCTTATATCCATAAGATTTTCAAATTTCTAAACTCCCATTTTAGACTTTAAATGAAGCAGGAACTTTCTTTATGAACAGAATTGCTTCAAGAAAGTGTCTTCCTTGGACAAGAGGAACCCTCGTATTTCTGAAGTTTCTGAACGTGTGTGACTAAAACATAAATGATGAACTGTTCAGCCAGTAGAGTTCATTGCCCGGTCTACCTTGAACTATGAACATCGCACCGTTAATTGCGATGGTAATTGTAATTTGAATTAATGAGAAAGAAAAGGGAAATGAAAGTATGATTAACTCGGAAGAAATTAATCTGAACATATTTGTTAATCTATATATGTGGATCCTCGCTGGCTAAGCGTGTTAGAGCGTCGCTACTTGAGGCGTAGGTCAAGGTGACGGCAATTCGAATCCTGCCGCCAGCGAGGTGGACCAATGGTATGGTTAATTAAATTCCACGGTACAAAATCCTCTGTGAAGGTTACCGTTCTAGGCTCTCGATTGTGGGTTTCTTGACCTTAAACCAAATCATATACTACGAAGGGTTTCTTCCACCTTATAAGGGAGGTAGCCATCTCAAATCCATTCCCTTCAAATCCACTATCCATTTGTTTCCCTCTCCTCTTAGCTCCTCTTGGATGAAAGGTCATCCCTGTCTCTTGCCCACCGCTTGAGTCAGAAACAATTCGTTTCTATTTTCATTTGTCGTGCACGTATTAGTCGAATCTAATATCATTTTTGTTCGAATTGGTCAATAGCTTTTCAATATTGAGAACGTAAGAACATAAGAAATGGAGGAAACTGTAAGAGACCATAAGGCTTATACTACGCAGTTCTATGTCCATTACCCGATGTCATCCCTATCCATAGAGTTATCTTCTCTGAAAACAGCTGATTGACTCAGCGCTCACAACATAGTTACTAAGTCTATTTCATTCGTTAACCACTGCGTTGGTAAACCAGATGCCAATAGAATATTAAGAATATAAGAATATAAGAATGGGGACTTCAAGAGACCATAAGGTCTACACTAGGTAGTTCCATGTCCTTTACCACCTGTCATCTCTACCCGTCAAGGGTATCTAACCTTTTCTTTGAATAACAAAATGTTTCCGTTCTCGATTAATAGTTACAAAGTGTGTTCTGTTGGTAAACCAGATGTCTATAGAATATTTACTGTTTTATCAGTTCTTATACCATTACCTAATTTCCTTCTTTGGTGTAACATGATGTTAATTTCTTGTAAGGCCAGTTTCATTGTATATATATTTTGTTCCTTTAGTGTATATCAATGCTTGTTCTACAAAGTCTCAGAAGTAAATATAGTATTATATGCTTAGATTCCAATACATATTATGTTCCTTTATTGTTATATCTAAATCGCAAAGTAATGCTTGTTTTTTATTTAAAGTATCAGATGTAAATATTATATGAGCTTAAACACTGGTGCTCTTGAATATTATAAAAAAAAGTCAAATGTCTGTGGATTCCTCATTGTAGGATTAATTGCGAATTATTTTGATTTTAAAGAAAATAAACTGTTATCATGAATCTGAGGACAAATTTAATTAGCCCACAAACATTTGGAGCATATAGTTTCTGCACAACTTTAAGTTATTATGGACTTGCTAAACCGATATTAATTGCCACAAGGAAATTGTATAAAGCCTATTAGAAATAACTGGATAACTTTTCCCTGTGAAAAGAAAAATCGATGGAGAAAGACTGATTTGACGCAAGCCTTCCACATAAGAAACAATCATAAGAGTTGATTATATTTATATTAATCACAAATTAAATGAGAAAAAATCGAATGATCAAGGCGAATATTGGAACGATAGCCAGATAAAAGCTCTTTTATTAGTTATATATTCATTGTATTGAATAAATTATCTGCGTAGGCGAACTCGTATTAATTAATTAATTTTGACGAACACCAAACTGGAATGTAACTTTGTTATGGACTAGAATGTTTCTTATTGGCTTGATGACCGTCCAGACTATTTCAATTACAGATTAGAGACTAGTATTTTTAACTATCTCATGGAATAGACTTATTCACTATGTAGTGAGCCTAAAAACAATTACTTGTTTTAACATACATACATATACCCAAGGCTTTTTTCCCCCTTACATGGGGGGGGGGGTAGCCAAAAAGAAAAAGGCATAGAAATCACTCCCACCCATTTCATTTCCCATATATTCCACTCCCCTCCACCCTCCTCCCTCCCTCCTATCTTGGCACCTCCTGGATAACGGATCATCCCTGCATCCTGTCCACTGCCCTGGGTCAGAAGCAGTGTCGCAAGACACAGCACATCCACAGCAAGGCCGCTTCATAAATTCGGCGACCCCCACCTCTCCGTCCCCTCATGCAGAAAAGGAGAAGACGGGGAGAAATCCATTCGTGCTGCGTCAATTTTTTTTTCTCATACATACTTCCTCACCCCCAACACCCCACCCACTTATATATAGATTCACAGGTGCTAAGGCACATGGAACTACCCAGTGTGGCCTTAATGGCCTCTTCGTCTTTTCCATTTATATGTCCTTATGTCTTCAGGAAAAAGGTAAACTTGAAATTCTTGGTTTATTTTTATCAATAAAGTCACAATTAGATATCCAAAATACAAATTCGTTCACGAACACACCTATAGAGTACTCTTTCTTGTATATTTACCTTTCTCTTCTTCAGTGCTACCCAAGATATTATATATATATATATATATATATATATATATATATATATATATATATGTGTGTTTGTGTGTGTGTGTGTGTGTGTGTGTGTGTGTGTGTGTGTGTGTGTGTGTGTGTGTGTGTGTGTGTGTGTGTGTGTGTGTGTGTGTGTGTGTGTGTGTGTGTGATTCCCCTTGGTCTTTTTTGAATCACGTGTTGGACTCGTGATCAACAGCTGTTTCCCTCCCGGAAGACAGCTCAGAGCTCATATGACCGATCTTTGGGTAATGCTGTGACCTTACACACACACACCCAACTCCCAGCCCACGAGAGTTGGAGTAACGACTCGAAGCGCAGCGATACTGAAATTATTTCAGCCCTGGGCAGGATACGAACCCGGAACGGTGTAGTGCCAGTCGGGGACTGTACCAACCGCGCCACCGAGTGTGTGTGTGTGTGTCTGTGTGTGTGTGTGTGTGTGTGTGTGTGTGTGTGTTTTTTTTTGTTTGTGTGTGTGTTTGTTTTTTTGTGTGTGTGTGTGTGTGTGTGTGTGTGTGTGTGTGTGCTTGTGTGTGTGTGTGTGCTTGTGTGTGTGTGTGTTTGTGTGTGTGTGTGTGTGTGTGTGTGTGTGTGTGTGTGTGTGTGTGTATTTACCTAGTTGCATTTTACGAGAAGGGGAGCTATGCACGTGGTGTCCTGTCTTCATATCTCATTTTATCTAGACTGTTTTTAAATTCGTGTATTGTATTTGCACACACCACTTTCTCATCTAATGTGTTCCAAACGTCTATTACTCTGTGGGGAAAGCTGTTCTTTCTCAGGTCTATTCTATAACTGTCTTTCTTGATTTTCTTTCCGTGTCCTCTTGTATTTCTACTATCCCAGTTTATTAGATCCTCTCTATCAGTAGTTTCTATGCCTTTCATGATTCTATACATAATTATCAAGTCTCCTCTCTCTCTTCTTTACTCTAATGTCTGTGGGTCAAGTTTTGCTAGTCTCTCTTCATATGATAGTTCTGAGAGTGTTGGTGCCAATTTCGTAATTGCTGTTTGTATTCTTTCAAGTTTTGTTATCCTTTTTTTTTTCTTTCTTTTTTTGTACTTGGTGACCACTTCGTCGCTCCATACTCCAATCTTATCTTATCAAAGTGACTAGTATTTTCTTCACCATTTCTTCGTCCAGGTATGTAAATACCATTTTTATTCCTCTTATTGAATTATAAGTTTCTCCAAAAAAATTGTATATATGTTTCTCAGGGGACATATCATTCTTAATGATGACTCCCAGGTCCTTCTCATTTTCTACTTTTAGAATTTCTTTTTTCCCCAATTTATATGATCCCACTATTCTTTTTTTTTTTTTACTTCTTCCAAACTCCATTATACTACATTTCTTAATAATGAATTCCATCTCCCAATTCCTATTCCATTTCCATACTTTATTGAGATTACTCTGTAGTGACTCACAATCTTCGTCAGTGTTCACTTTTTTCAACAATTTTGCATCATCTGCAAAGAAGTTCATATAACTTTCAATTCCCTTATCCATATCATTAATATATATAGCAAACATTATTTGGGCCAGAACTGTTCCTTGTGGAACTCCACAAATCACTTCATCCCAATTAGAGTGTTTGTCTCTTATCACCACTCTCATTTTTCTTTCATGCAAGAAGTCTTCCATTCACTTCCTGCAGTTTCTATCTTTTTAGCAATTTCTTATGTGGCACCTTATCAAAAGTTTTTTTTCAGGTCTAGAAATGCACAATCAGCCCATCCATCTCTTTCTTGTATTACATCTATTAGTCTTGAATAGAAACACGCATGATCGTCCTTGTCTAAATCCAAATTGCCTTGGATTTAGTACGTTGTTTCCAAATGCCTTACCCATCTAATTTTAATCATTCACAAATTTTAGCTATCGTACTTGTAAGAGAGACCGGTCTATAGAACTTAGGGTCTTCCTTGTTTCCCCCTTTATATATTGGTACTATATTTGCTCTTTTCCAATATTTTGGAACTTTTCTTTCTTTCAATGAACTGTTTATCAGACTGTGTATTTTGTCTGTTAGTTCATTCCTGCATTCTCTCGAAATCCAGTTTGTCATTTCGTCTGGTCCATGCGATTTTCTGACATCGAGATTACTCAAGTGATTCATTATTTTATTCCCTGATACTTCTATCTCTTTCATAGGGGGGACATTCTCCTCCCACTCGATATCTCTAGGTTGTATGTTCTCCCTCGTAAACACCGATTTAAAATGCTTGTTCATAATTTCTGCCATTTCTATTTCCTCTGTGTATTCAACTCCTTGTCGTAGTTTCTCTAATTCTTGTTTGTTTTTCAGTTTGTTGTTTACAAATCTGTAAAATAGTTTTGATTGATCTTTATAATTTTCTTTGACATCCTTTTAGTATTTTCTCTTTTCTTCTCTGCACACTTGTACATATTCATTTCTATAACTAGTATATATTTTCCATTTTTCAGGTCTTTTGTCTTTTTTCCATTTTATCCAAGCTTTATCCCTTTTGTCTTTTAACTCCCTACATCTTTTGTTGTACCAACACTTTACATATTCTTTTTCTTGCTTTTGTCTTGGAACATACTTTTCCACTCCTTTATAAATTTTTGTCAAAATATTCCATTTCTCTTCTACTGTTGTTTCCTCCTTGTGTATTCTTTCCCAGTCTGCTTTTTGAAAGAATTCTCTTATTTTATATAAAAAAAAATCATACATCAATCTTCCCTTTCTATATTGTTCGTTTTTTTCATGTATTTTTCCTCATTTAGTTCCAGTTCAACCAATATGTGGTCACTTTTACTTATTGGTGTCTTATATTCAATCTTGTCCACTATTTCGGGTTCTGATGTGATTATTAGGTCCAGTCTCGATGGTTCTTCCTCATTTCTATACCTAGTATTCTCTTGTATCCATTGTGTCATTGTATGTTCTATAATCATATCAAGTAGTACACTTCCACATAAGTCGAGGTCTCCACCCTTCTCTGTCATCTCTTCCAAGTACATTTCTTTATAATTAAAGTCACCCATTATAACTATTCTTCCTCTATCTTCCATTATCTTATTTAGTGTTATCCTTGTGTCTTCTAACATATTTTTGTGTTCTTTCTCTTCCCACGAAGCCGTTTTAGGAGGCACATAATTTACTACAAACTTCCTGCTCTTCCCATCCCTGTCCTCCACTTTCATCACAATCATCTCTACTCCATTCTTTCTATATGTGACATTCCTCACATTTATATTCTTCTTAGTCAGGAACATAACTCCACCCCCTTGTTTTACCTCTCTTTTTCTAATCCAATAATCATATGCACCATGTCCTACACTGTTGGATGGTAGTGGACCTTTCAGTTTTGTCTCTACAATTCCCATTATATCCGGTTCTTTTTCCTTCAGGTAATCATTCAGTTCGTTCAAGCCTGTTATTAAGCCATCTATATTTGTGTAACACACTTTTAATTTTCTGCTACTTCCATTATGTTTTCTGTTTCCCTTCTGTTTTTCTCTGCTATGAACCATTTCCTCACTTTCATATTCACTACTCCAATAGAATTTCTCTTTTTCTGACTGTTCTTTTCTCGTTTTTTTCCTTAGCTTCTAGTCTTTTTGTTTTCTTATCCTCTCTTTCCTCTTTATTCGTTTTTCTTTTTATCCATACCTGTTTATATTGATCACTGTCTTCTAGTTTCCCTGTTTTTGCTAAGATATTCTCTTCTGTTATTTGTGACCTGAATTTAACCTTAATTGGTCTGGTCTTATCAGTATTGTCTTTCCCTAATCTATATATTTCTTCTATTTCTTTCCCTGTTTCTGGTTCATCTTCTTGAACTACTTCTAATATATTATTTACTTTTTCCTTTTCCTCCTTTATTCTTGTAGTCCTATTTGGATTATACTTCTCTTCCATCCCTAATATAATTATACATTTCTTTTTATCCGCTAAGTCTCTTACTATATTCTCCTTCTCCCTCATCACTTTAATAACTGTGTCCTTAGTTTGTTCTTTCATCTGTTGTTTCACTATATCTCTAAATTCAATTTTATTGTTCTCTTGTACTTTTTTTTCCAACCACTTACCTCTTTTGCTATGGACTCTTTATTCTCTTTATTATTCCTCTTTAATTCCTCATTCTCATCCTTTACTTCTCTTAACTGTCTTTTTAATTCTTCTATTTCTTTAGTTAGGTTTTGATTCTCCTTCTTTAGTTCTTCCAGTTTATCAACTAGCGTTAATTGGTTAAACCTGATCTCCCATGTTTCGTTCATTTTTTTTTTTTCTCCTCTAGATTTACTAGTCGGGGGAGGTTGTCATTCCCTCTCTCATTAAATCCATGGAAATAATTATCTTCACCTTCCATTGCGCTGCTCTTGTGTATATTTCTAATTTTTACATTTTTTACTAATCTCTTCGACTTCACCACTGTCGTCTGCCCCTCTCTTGTTGACATGCCGTCTGACCTCCTGGGCCCGTTCGTCCCCTTCCTTATTTCCTTCCATTTTCCTCAGTAATCCCTCCCCTTCTCCTTTTTCTTCACCTTCCCACTACACCACGAGTTTTCCCCGTCCCTATTAATATAACACAGGTACTCCCTCGTCGTTGAGATCCACGAAAATTGTAGATTTTTCCGGAGTCCAAACTTCGTTGTCACTTCGACCGACGTGTGTGTGTGCGTGCGTGCGTGCGTGCGTGTGTGTGTGTGTGTGTGTGTGTGTGTGTGTGTGTGTGTGTGTGTGTGTCATCGTGAGAGAAACTATTACCTGTGAGAAAAAATGCTGAAGAATCATGACGGACGATGCTGGCGTCGAAAGGAAGAAAGCGCGGAGGCATCTCGCTGATGAGGGCGTGGCCGTCCGTGGAAGTTGCCGCGAAGATATCACAACCAAGGGTGTGGCCGGAATCTAAGGTGAAACAGACCTCTTCCGGGGCCGAGATAAGTCGTAGCGAGTCGGAAATGATCTGAAGAGAAAAAATATGACGAAGAATGAGACGACGAGGGAAATGTTTAAAAAAAAGGGGGGGGGATGGTTGAAGGGTCAGTTTGACCACTTGACGGAGTGGGAAGGGTAGAAGAGATGATGGAGGAGGAGGTTGTGGTTGTGGAGGAAAAGGAGGAGGAGAATGAGAGGGTGGCGCGGAGGAGGAGGAGGAGGAGGGGGAGGAGGAGGAGGAGACTCAAGAAGAAGAGGTAGAGGTGGTGGGGAGAGGGATGCTGAGGAGGGCGGGGCAGCAACAGGTATACACAAGCTGAGGACGCTGGTGGGAGATCGACGGGGGGGGAGGGGGGCGAGTCAGGGCGTGTCCACCCTACGCCCCTCACCTCTCGCGTTCTCTCGCATCCTCACCTCCACGCCCCTCTCAGTGGTCCTCTTCCCCTCTCTCCCACCTCCTCATCTGCAATGGCTGATGTGATCCAGCCCCTCCCCCGTCAAGGCTCCCGGTAGACACCATTTTCGAAGCTATCACGGCCTAGCACCGTCGAGAGAACCAGGCGCCCCGAGGCAGGCACCGCGGACACGCCCTTCCCTCGTCGCAAACGGAACCGCCATAAATCTCTGGTTCCTCGAGAGGAGGACTCCACCGAAAGCCTGATAAATGGACTCACGCTAACCTCCTTCTGGCGACACAGATCTGAAAATATACTGAAATTCCATTCAGTGTCAGGGACAAGGAAGAAAAATGTTCAAACAGATGTCTTGAGTCGAAAAGCCACGAAAGTAGATCTCTTAGTGGAGTGTTCTAAAAGGAATCGAAGAGTAATATCTCGTATGACCTGCTTCGAATGAAATGGAGCACAACATACCAAAATCATTATAATCTTTACGTTTATCAATATCGGTTTTTAGATCATCATTATCATTATCTTTATTGGTATTATTTTTACCATTATAATTATTATTGCTGTTGTTATCATTATTATTGTTGGTATTTTTTTCTATTCATTTTTATTTTTATTATTCTTTTCTATTATTGCTATTATTTTTTTATTATTATTGCAACTATTATTTATTATTTTTACCAATATTGTTATTGTTGTTGCTATTGTTATTATTATTATTATTTTACTTTTTCCTAGTGGTTATTTACGCATTTCTGAACACACGTTCCTAGTGTTTTTATTGCATATGTATATATATATATATGTATATATATATATATATATATATATATATATATATATATATATATATACTAGCCAATTACCCGCGCGTTGCTGCGAGTTCATGAATAATCCCTAACCTAACCATACCATACCTAAGTTTAACCCTTAAACCTAACCAAAAAAAAAATTGGATTAAATATAGCTCTAGACACTCCCCTTCCCAGATGTGCGCTCCCCTACCCAAAGGTTGAGAAACCCTAGTTTGAAAATACATGCATACACAAACACAAATATCATGTGCATAATCTTTTGGGTGTGTGTGTGGATTGACAATAAATGCCTACAGCTAAAAGGTGAAGAAGTGTATCTACTTTATCTTCAGAATATATATGGTTATAGGGGTATATTTGGAAAAACCTAGGAAGAGTTTGTAAATAGTAAATTTCCGCCGCACCAAAATGAAATGAAAATAAGCAATATTTCAACATTTGGTAAAAATTATACAATCATTTTACATTTGCATGATTTTTTCTTACAAAAGCTATCATGGTTTGTGGCAACATTAATTTCACAAATATAAGTAATATTTATGAACACATACAATGGTTTGTTT
>NC_134814.1:7102969-7112969 GCF_046742065.1 Oratosquilla oratoria
GGTGGTCTCAACCTTGCCACTTGTAGTTTATTCTTTGTCCCAATGGGGTTAAATTGTAGTTCTCAAAGGTATAGAATAATGTTGTTTTTAGTATAGTTGCATTAATATTTTTCTTCAACGTCACCATGAGAACTGGGTACATTGAATTTAGCTCTGTCTTCTGCATCCTAATTCTTTCGTATTTTTCCATAATCATGTCCTCTCTATTGTAGTAAAATCAGCTCCCAAATACTTGAAGCTGTCTACTCATCTGCTTTGGTTGTGTATTGAGACTTCTTCAATTCTGCTAACACTTAGACAGACAGACTGACAGACAGACAGTTTTTATTATGTTCAGAATTTTGACAAACTTTGGAGCACAAATCCTGTACATATTTTCCAATGCAATATATGTGTCCACTTGGTATACATTAGAATTATCTGAAAATATTACATATGGACATTACAAATAACGTTACATTATATGACATTTCATATTTACTGTTTGGAAGTAACTTGGCGAACTTGTATATACTTATTTATTTTTATAGTACATACATACATACATACATACATACATACATACATATACCAAAGGCTTTTTCCCCCTTACAAGTGAGGTAGCCAAAAAGAAAAAGGCATAAAAACCATTCCCACCCATTTCATCCCTAATACACTCCACTCCCCTCCACCTTCCACCCCCCTCTTATCTTGGCACCTCCTGGATGACGGGTCATCCCTGCATCTTGTCCACTGCCCTGGGTTAGAGGCAGTGTCTTAAGACTGATGCCTTAGCGTAACAGTATCTTGGCTTGTACACTGTGACATTGTACATAGTACCCTTCTCTTATGATATTAAAGTTACATTTGTTACAAAATCTCTCATCTCTAGGGGTTATGCTAAACCTGTTTATTATAATGGGTAGTGTGATTCTGCACCGATTTGATAATCTTACCAAATAACTTGAAAAAGAAAAGCTATCTTTATAAGAAACATGAGTAGTATATGACTATTTACCATTTAGGTTTGAATAACAGTCAGATATCCAATTATCTTTAGCATTCCTCTCGAAATAAGCGTCAACCAAAGATAATTATGAAATTCTTGTTCAAACCGTATACCAGACGTACCCGAATTATTTAGTATTATTTTTAGTTCGATCAAGGTGATCTGAAGCCGTTTTCGTTATATGATCCGAGAAGACACCGATAATAACACAAAGGTCATCTTGTCTATCAGTAATAGTTCTTATAAAGTAATTTAGTATCTTACAAGCTGTAACAATGCTATTTACCCAACTCCGTACACTGTATATGGTTTTTGGAATATGATGTACGTGTTTAGAAAATGTAGCATGTAGATTTTCTGTATCTCTAATAAGCCCATGTAACCAAATCTCATAATTACATGTAATAACAAGCATCAAGCAATTCTAACTGCAGATCAATTTGGAGGTCAAAGTTCCAACATTATGCAATCAAACTATTCGTTGCTCTCCTTCCTTATTGACAAAGTTGTTCTCAGCAAATTTCAAAGCGTCCATATTAGTTCATAACACCTAAGCACTTATATTTTTCCTCAGTTTTAATTCCCTACCCTTAAATTAAAAGTATAACTCTACACATCACATATTTCTTTAGAAAATATGACAATTTTTGTCTTTTACACTTAAAATATAGTTTTCATTTGTTACAATACATTTCCATTACCCAAGTATATTGCAAATAATTAACTTTCTTCCAGTGTAATCTTGTCGTTTGCTTGCATTAAAACAAGACTTTTCAAAATAACACCTATCCATCTATCATCAACCTTTATATAATCACAATTATTTTCCAACAACTATTCCTCAGTGTCGTCCACATAGTACACACGTATAGGCTCCCATTTTCTTTGTGTTTTGCATATCATGTAATGAATACACTTTTTCACTATATCTAGTTGGCTGACATTGTTCTTCCCAAAGTTACTTAAACTTTATCAATGCTAATAACACCGTGACCTTAATGGGATCTATTCTTTGTTTCTGTTCTTAAAATGTTTGATGCTTATATCCATAAGATTTTCAAATTTCTAAACTCCCATTTTAGACTTTAAATGAAGCAGGAACTTTCTTTATGAACAGAATTGCTTCAAGAAAGTGTCTTCCTTGGACAAGAGGAACCCTCGTATTTCCGAAGTTTCTGAACGTATGTGACTAAAACATAAATGATGAACTGTTGAGCCAGTAGAGTTCATTGCACGGTCTACCTTGAACTATGAACATCGCACCGTTAATTGCGATGATAATTGTAATTTGAATTAATGAAAAAAAAAGGGAAATGAAAGTATGATTAACTCTGAACATATTTGTTAATCTATATATGTGGATCCTCGCTGGCTAAGCGTGTTAGAGCGTCGCTGCTTGAGGCGGAGGTCAAGGTGACGGCAATTCGAAATTACCCCCAGCGAGGTGGACCAATGGTATTAATTAAATTCCACGGTACAAAATCCTCTGTGAAGGTTACCGTTCTAGGCTCTCGATTGTGGGTTTCTTGACCTTAAACCAAATCATACACTACGAAGGGTTTCTTCCACCTTATAAGGGAGGTAGCCATCTCAAATCCATTCCCTTCAAATCCACTATCCATTTGTTTCCCTCTCCTCTTAGCTCCTCTTGGATGAAAGGTCATCCCTGTCTCTTGCCCACCGCTTGAGTCAGAAACAATTCGTTTCTATTTTCATTTGTCGTGCACGTATTAGTCGAATCTAATATCATCTTTGTTCGAATTGGTCAATAGCTTTTCAATATTGAGAACGTAAAAACATAAGAAATGGAGGGAACTGTAAGAGACCATAAGGTTTATACTACGCAGTTCTATGTCCATTACCCGATGTCATCCCTATCCATAGAGTTATCTTCTCTGAAAACAGCTGATTGACTCAGCGCTCACAACATAGTTACTAAGTCTATTTCATTCGTTAACCACTGCGTTGGTAAACCAGATGCCAATAGAATATTAAGAATATAAGAACATAAGAATGGAGACTTCAGGAGACCATAAGGTCTACACTAGGTAGTTCCATGTCCTTTACCACCTGTCATCTCAACCCGTCAAGGGTATCTAACCTTTTCTTTGAATAACAAAATGTTTCCGTGTTCGATAAATAGTTACAAAGTGTCTTCTATTGGTAAACCAGATGTCTATAGAATATTGACTGTTTTATCAGTTCTTATACCATTACCTAATTTCCTTCTTTGGTGTAACATGATGTTAATTTCTTGTAAGGCCAGTTTCATTGTATATATATTTTGTTCCTTTAGTGTATATCAATGCTTGTTCTACAAAGTCTCAGAAGTAAATATAGTATTATATGCTTAGATTCCAATACATATTATGTTCCTTTATTGTTATATCTAAATCGCAAAGTAATGCTTGTTTTATTTAAAGTATCAGATGTAAATATTATATGAGCTTAAACACTGGTGCTCTTGAATATTATAAAAAAAAGTCAAATGTCTGTGGATTCCTCATTGTAGGATTAATTGCGAATTATTTTGATTTTAAAGAAAATAAACTGTTATCATGAATCTGAGGACAAATTTAATTAGCCCACAAACATTTGGAGCATATAGTTTCTGCACAACTTTAAGTTATTATGGACTTGCTAAACCGATATTAATTGCCACAAGGAAATTGTATAAAGCCTATTAGAAATAACTGGATAACTTTTCCCTGTGAAAAGAAAAATCGATGGAGAAAGACTGATTTGACGCAAGCCTTCCACATAAGAAACAATCATAAGAGTTGATTATATTTATATTAATCACAAATTAAATGAGAAAAAATCGAATGATCAAGGCGAATATTGGAACGATAGCCAGATAAAAGCTCTTTTATTAGTTATATATTCATTGTATTGAATAAATTATCTGCGTAGGCGAACTCGTATTAATTAATTAATTTTGACGAACACCAAACTGGAATGTAACTTTGTTATGGACTAGAATGTTTCTTATTGGCTTGATGACCGTCCAGACTATTTCAATTACAGATTAGAGACTAGTATTTTTAACTATCTCATGGAATAGACTTATTCACTATGTAGTGAGCCTAAAAACAATTACTTGTTTTAACATACATATACCAAAGGCTTTTTCACCCTTACACGGGGGGGGGGGGTTAGCCAAAAAGAAAAAGGCATAGAAATCACTCCCACCCATTTCATTTCCCATATATTCCACTCCCCTCCACCCTCCTCCCTCCCTCCTATCTTGGCACCTCCTGGATAACGGATCATCCCTGCATCCTGTCCACTGCCCTGGGTCAGAAGCAGTGTCGCAAGACACAGCACATCCACAGCAAGGCCGCTTCATAAATTCGGCGACCCCCACCTCTCCGTTCCCTCATGCAGAAAAGGAGAAGACGGGAAGAAATCCATTCGTGCTGCGTCAATTTTTTTTTCTCATACATACTTCCTCACCCCCAACACCCCACCCACTTATATATAGATTCACAGGTGCTAAGGCACATGGAACTACCCAGTGTGGCCTTAATGGCCTCTTCGTCTTTTCCATTTATATGTCCTTATGTCTTCAGGAAAAAGGTAAACTTGAAATTCTTGGTTTATTTTTATCAATAAAGTCACAATTAGATATCCAAAATACAAATTCGTTCACGAACACACCTATAGAGTACTCTTTCTTGTATATTTACCTTTCTCTTCTTCAGTGCTACCCAAGATATTATATATATATATATATATATATATATATATATATATATATATATATGTGTGTTTGTGTGTGTGTGTGTGTGTGTGTGTGTGTGTGTGTGTGTGTGTGTGTGTGTGTGTGTGTGTGTGTGTGTGTGTGTGTGTGTGTGTGTGTGTGTGATTCCCCTTGGTCTTTTTTGGATCACGTGTTGGACTCGTGATCGACAGCCGTTTCCCTCCCGGAAGAGAGCTCAGACCTCTTATGATCGATCTATGAGTAATGGTGTGACCTTACACGCACACACACACACCAACTCCCCGCCCACGAGAGTTGGAGTAACAACTAGAGGCGCAGCGATACTGATATTATTTCAGCCCTGGGCAGGATTCGAACCCGGAACGGTGTAGTGCCAGTCGGGGACTGTACCAACCGCGCCACCGAGTGTGTGTGTGTGTGTGTGTGTGTGTGTGTGTGTGTGTGTGTGTGTGTGTGTGTATTTGTGTGTGTGTGTGTGTGTGTGTATTTGTGTGTGTGTGTGTGTGTGTGTGTGTGTGTGTGTGTGTGTGCTTGTGTGTGTGTGTGTGTGTGTGTGTGTGTGTGTGTGTGTGTGTGTGTGTGTGTGTGTGTATGTGTGTGTGTGTGTTTACTTGTATTTACCTAGTTGCATTTTACGGGAAGGGGAGCTATGCTCGTGGTGTCCCGTCTTCATATCTCGTTTTATCTAGACTGTTTTTAAATTCGTGTATTGTTTTTGCACACACCACTTTCTCATCTAACTTGTTCCAAACGTCTATTACTCTGTGGGGAAAGCTGTTCTTTTTCAGGTCTCTTCTATAACTGTCTTTCTTGATTTTCTTTCCGTGTCCTCTTGTATTTCTACTATCCCATTTTATTAGATCCTCTCTATCAATAGTTTCTATGCCTTTCATGATTCTATAAATAATTATCAAGTCTCCTCTCTCTCTTCTTTGCTCTAATGTCTGTAGTTCAAATTTTGCTTGTCTCTCTTCATATGATAGTTCTGAGAGTGTTGGTGCCAATTTCGTAATTGCTGTTTGTATTCTTTCAAGTTTTGTTATCCTTTTTTTTTTCTTTCTTTTTTTGTACTTGGTGACCACTTCGTCGCTCCATACTCCAATCTTATCTTATCAAAGTGACTAGTATTTTCTTCACCATTTCTTCGTCCAGGTATGTAAATACCATTTTTATTGCTCTCATTGAATTATAAGTTTCTCCCAAAAAATTGTATATATGTTTCTCAGGGGACATATTATTCTTAATAATGACTCCCAGGTCCTTCTCATTTTCTACTTTTATAATTTCTTTTTTTCCCAATTTATATGATCCCACTATTCTTTTTTTACTTCTTCCAAACTCCATTATACCACATTTCTTAATATTGAATTCCATCTCCCACTTCCTATTCCATTTCCATACTTTATTGAAATTACTCTGTAGCGACTCACAATCTTCTCCAGTGTTCACTTTTTTTCAACAATTTTGCATCATCCGCAAAGAAGCTCATATAACTTTCAATTCCTTTATCCATATCATTAATATATATAGCAAATATTATTGGGGCCAGAACTGTTCCTTGTGGAACTCCACTTATCACTTCATCCCAATTAGAGTGTTTGTCTCTTATCACCACTCTCATTTTTCTTTCATGCAAGAAGTCTTCCATCCACTTAAGCAGTTTGCCCTGTATTCTGCTGCAGTTTCTAATTTCTTTAGCAACTTATGTGGCACCTTATCAAAAGCTTTTTCAGGTCAGCCCATCCATCTCTTTCTTGTATTACATCTATTAGGCTTGAATAGAAACATTAAGTTTGTGACGCATGATCGTTCTTGTCTAAATCCAAATTGCGTCGGATTTAGTACGTTGTTTTTCCCCCAAATGCCTTACCTATCTAATTTTGACCATTCTTTCACAAATTTTAGCTATCATACATGTAAGAGAGACCGATCTATAGTTATTAGGGTCTTTCTTGTTTCCACCTTTATATATTGATACTATATTTGCTCTTTTCCAGTCTTCTGGAACTTTTCCATCTTTCAATGAACTGTTTATTAGACTATGTATTTTGTCTGTTAGTTCATTCCTGCATTCTCTCAAAATCCAGTTTGCCATTTCATCTGGTCCATGCGATTTTCTGACATCGAGATTACTCAAGTGATTCATTATTTCATTCCTTGATACTTCTATCTCTTTCATAGGGGGACTTTCTCCTCCCACTCGATATCTCTAAGTTGTACGTTCTCCCTCGTAAACACCGATTTAAAATGCTTGTTCATAATTTCTGCCATTTCTATTTCTTCTGTGTATTCAACTTCTTGTCGTAGTTTTTCTAATTCTTGTTTGTTTTTCAGTTTGTTGATTACAAATCTGTAAAATTGGTTTGATTGATCTTTATATTTTTCTTTGACATCATTTTAGTATTTTCTCTTTTCTTCTCTGCACACTTGTACATATTCATTTCTATAACTGATTTAACTAATATATATTTTCCATTTTTCAGGTCTTTTGTCTTTTTTTCCATTTCATCCAAGCTTTATCCCTTTTGTCTTTTAACACCCTACACCTTTTGTTGTACCAACACTTTACATATTCTTTTTCTTGTTTTTGTCTAGGGACATACTTTTCCACTCCTTTATAAATTTTTGTCAAAATATTCCATTTCTCTTCTACTGTTGTTTCCTCCTTGTGTAACCTTTCCCAGTCTGCTTTTTCAAAGAATTCTCTTATTTTAGACAAAAAAAATGCATACATTAATCTTCCCTTTCTATATTGTTCGGTTTTTCTGACATGTAATTTTCCTCATTAGTTCCAGTTCAACCAATATGTGGTCAATTTTATTTATTGGTGTCTCATATTCAATCTTGTCCACTATTTCGGGTTCTGATGTGATTACTAGGTCCAGTCTCGATGGTTCTTTCTCATTTCCATACCTAGTATTCTCTTGTACCCATTGCGTAATTGTATGTTTTATAATCATATCAAGTAGTACACTTCCACATAAGTCGAGGTCTCCACCCTTCTCTGTCATCTCTTCCAAGTACATTTCTTTATAATGAAAGTCACCCATTATAACTATTCTTCCTCCATCTTTCATTATCTTATTTAGTGTTATACTTGTGTCTTCTAACATATTTTTGTGTTCTTTCTCTTCCCACGAAGCCGTTTTAGGAGGCACATAATTTACTACAAACTTCCTGCTCTTCCCATCCCTGTCCTCCACTTTCATCACAATCATCTCTACTCCATTCTTTCTATATGTGACATTCCTCACATTTATATTCTTCTTAGTCAGGAACATAACTCCACCCCCTTGTTTTACCTCTCTTTTTCTAATCCAATAATCATATGCACCATGTCCTACACTGTTGGATGGTAGTGGACCTTTCAGTTTTGTCTCTACAATTCCCATTATATCCGGTTCTTTTTCCTTCAGGTAATCATTCAGTTCGTTCAAGCCTGTTATTAAGCCATCTATATTTGTGTAACACACTTTTAATTTTCTGCTACTTCCATTATGTTTTCTGTTTCCCTTCTGTTTTTCTCTGCTATGAACCATTTCCTCACTTTCATATTCACTACTCCAATAGAATTTCTCTTTTTCTGACTGTTCTTTTCTCGTTTTTTTCCTTAGCTTCTAGTCTTTTTGTTTTCTTATCCTCTCTTTCCTCTTTATTCGTTTCTCTTTTTATCCATACCTGTTTATATTGATCACTGTCCTCTAGTTTCCCGGTTTTTGCTAAGATATTCTCTTCTGTCGTTTGTGACCTGAATTTAACCTTAATTGGTCTGGTCTTATCAGTATTGTATTTCCCTAGCTTATATATTTCTTCTATTTCTTTCCCTGTTTCTGGTTCATCTTCTTGAACTACTGATATCTTATTTACTTTTTCCTTTTCCTCCTTTATTCTTGTAGTCCTATTTTGATTATACTTCTCTTCCATCCCTAATATAATTATACATTTCTTTTTATCCGCTAAGTCTCTTACTATATTCTCCTTCTCCCTCATCACTTTAATAACTGTGTCCTTAGTTTGTTCTTTCATCTTCTGTTCCACTATACCTCTAAATTCAATTCTATTGTTCTCTTATACTTTTTTTCCAACCACTTACCTCTTTTGCTATGGACTCTTTATTCTCTTTATTATTCCTCTTTAATTCCTCATTCTCATCCTTTACTTCTCTTAACTGTTTTTTTAATTCTTCTATTTAGTTAGGTTTTGATTCTCCTTTTTTAGTTCTTCCAGTTTATCAACTAGCGTTAATTGGTTAAACCTGATCTCCCATGTTTCGTTCATTTTTTTTTTTTCTCCTCTAGATTTACTAGTCGGGGGAGGTTGTCATTCCCTCTCTCATTAAATCCATGGAAATAATTATCTTCACCTTCCATTGCGCTGCTCTTGTGTATATTTCTAATTTTTACATTTTTTACTAATCTCTTCGACTTCACCACTGTCGTCTGCCCCTCTCTTGTTGACATGCCGTCTGACCTCCTGGGCCCGTTCGTCCCCTTCCTCATTTCCTTCCATTTTCCTCAGTAATCGCTCCCCTTCTCCTTTTTCTTCACCTTCCCACTACACCACGAGCTTTCCCCTTCCCTATTGATATAACACAGGTACTCCCTCGTCGTTGAGATCCACGAAATTTGTAGATTTTTCCGGAGTCCAAATTTCGTTGTCACTTCGACCGACGTGTGTGTGTGTGTGTGTGTGTGTGTGTGTGTGTGTGTGTGTGTGTGTGTGTGTGTGTGTGTGTGTGTGTGTGTGTCATCGTGAGAGAAACTATTACCTGTGAGAAAAAATTGTGAAGAATCATGACGGACGATGCTGGCGTCGAAAGGAAGAAAGCGCGGAGGCATCTCGTTGATGAGGGCGTGGCCGGCCGTGGAAGCTGCCGCGAAGATATCACAACCAAGGGTGTGGCCGGAATCTAAGGTGAAACAGACCTCTTCCGGGGCCGAGATAAATCGTAGCGAGTCGGAAATGATCTGAAGAGAAAAAATATGACGAAGAATGAGACGACGAGGGAAATGTTTAAAAAAAGGGGGGGAATGGTTGAAGGGTCAGTTTGACCACTTGACGGAGTTGAAAGGGTAGTGGAGATGATGGAGGAGGAGGTTGTGGTGGTGGAGGAAAAGGAGGAGGAGAATGAGAGGGTGGCGCGGAGGAGGAGGAGGAGGAGGAGACTCAAGAAGAAGAGATGGAGGTGGTGGGGAGAGGGATGCTGAGGAGGGCGGGGCAGCAACAGGTATACACAAGCTGAGGACGCTGGTGGGAGATCGACGGGGGGGGAGGGGGGCGAGTCAGGG
>NC_134814.1:7117969-7125469 GCF_046742065.1 Oratosquilla oratoria
TTCTTTCCATGTGTCCAAACCATCCTAATATTCTTTCATCAACCCTCTCTCCCAAATCCTTTTTCACCCCTGTTCTCCTCCTCACCTCCTCATTTCTCACTCTATCTAGCCTAGTAACCCCCACCATACTTCTCAGACACCTCATCTCAAACACATTCAAACTCCTTCTCTCTTCTTCTCTTATGTTCCACGTTTCTGCCCCATACAGTGCTGTTGGCACAATCACTCCTTCATACAGTCTCCTCTTCGCAAACATTCCCAAATGTCTATTTCTCATTACACTCTTTAAACCACCAAGGCATTTACTCGCTTCTCTCAATCTACATTCTACCTCCACCTTCACTCCACCTTTTCCTGCTACACTTGCACCCAAGTATCTAAAACTATCCACTTCCTCCAGTCGCTCTCCCTTAATGTTCACTTCCAGTCTACTGCCACTTTCACCCCTTGTACATCTCATCACCTTACTTTTACCCACATTTATCTTTAGCTTTCTTCTATCACATACTCTCCCAAACTCTGCCACCAGCTTCCTCAATCCCTCCTCTGACCCTGCCACAAGCGCAGTGTCGTCCGCAAACAACAGCTGGCTCACCTCCCACTTTTCTCCATTTTCTTTAACCATCTCCAATCCCTGACTCACTACCCTAGCATTCACCTCTCGAACCACCCCATCCATGTATAAGTTGAACAGCCAGGGCGACATAACGCATCCTTGACGAAGTCCCACCTTTACTTCAAACCACTCACTCTCTCCATTTCCAATCCTAACACATGCTCTACTACTCACATAAAAACTCTTGACAGCTCCCAAAAGCTTTCCTCCTATCCCATAAATCTGCATAACCTCCCACAGTGCCTTTCTGTCTACCCTATCATAAGCCTTTTCCAGATCCATAAAAGCCCAAAAAACATCCTTCCCCTTTCCTATAGCTTTCTCACATATCTGTCTTACCACAAAGATCTGATCTACACAACCTCTACCCGTCCTAAATCCACACTGTTCCTCACCAATTACTCCTTCTGTTCCTCTCCTAATCCTCTCAATTAAGATTCTCCCATAAGCCTTCCCTACTACACTCAACAGGCTAATCCCTCTGAAATTACTACATTCACACTTGTCCCCTTTTCCCTTGTAAAGAGGAACTATACAGGCACTACTCCAGTCCTCCGGTACTTTACCCTCTCTCCAGCAAACATTAAATAATCTCACCAACCAGTCCACCATCACTGAACCTCCCTTTTTCAGACATTCTGCATGACATCCATCCAGACCAGGTGCCTTACCTGCTTTCATCATCTTTACAACTGCCTTCACCTCATCCTTCCTTATTTCTCCTCCGTTCTCCTCACTCATCACTCTCATTTTCTTCGTATTTCCCACTGCAGCTATCTTTCCTTCCCTATCCTCCTTCACATTTAGCAACTCCCTAAAATATTCTGCCCATCTTCCCCTCACTGCCATCTCTTCCATTATCAACTCTCCATCTGTACCTTTTACCTTTTCTTCCCTACTTGATTCGCCTCCTCTTCCTCTCTTAATTTCTTTCCAAAACATCTTTTTATTACTTTCAAAATTTTCTGTCATACTCCTACCCATTTCACATTACATATATATATGTATACATATATAATTATATATATATATATATATGTATATGTATATATATGTATATATATGTATATATATGTATATATATATATATGTGTTGTTGTTCGCCCTTCGAAGTCGAAGATGGTCATGATATTTCTTTTTTTTTTTTTTTTTTTTTTTTTTTTAGGAAGGATGCGTCCGACGGTGGCTGGCCAGGCCTATCCGGGCGAGAAAGCCCCTCCCACATAGTATATATTTATGTATATACATATATATATATATGTATATATTTATGTATATATATATGTATGTATATGTGTATATATATGTATGTATATGTATATATATATATGTATATGTATATATGTATATATATACATATATATATACATATATATATATGTATATATATATATATATATATATGTATATGTATATATATGTATATATATGTATATATATATATATATATACATATGTGTGTGTGTGTGTGTGTGTGTGTGTGTGTGTGTGTGTGTGTGTGTGTGTGTGTGTGTGTCATTTTGACGGTAGTACAGGCGGTACAGTCCTCGCTTTATAGGAAGCATTCCGCTCTGGCGGGGGTTCGAATCCCAGCAGATGGGTTTATTTCCAACTGTCAAAATGACACAAACACTTGTCGGAAGACTAGCCTGCATAAAGGATTTGATGAAATATAGTACATACCACGTTCTACCCGAGTGTCCTCGGCAGAATGATTAGTCCGTGAACTAATTCGTTCTGTTTTGAAGGGTCACGGTAGTACAGGTGGTACAGTCCTCGCTTTATATGAAGCATTCCGCTCTGGTGGGGGTTCGAGTCCCAGCAGATGAGTTTATTTCCAATTGTCAAAATGACACAAACACTTGTCGGAAGACTAGCCTGCATAAAGGATTTGATGAAATATAGTACATACCATGTTCTACCCGAGTGCCCTCGGCAGAATGATTAGTCCGTGAACTAATTCGTTCTGTTTCGAAGGGTCACGGTAGTACAGGCGGTACAGTCCTCGCTTTATATGAAACATTCCGCTCTGGTGGGGGTTCGAATCCCAGCAGATGAGTTTATTTCCAATTGTCAAAATGACACATATGTATGTATGTATATATATATGTCTATATCTATATATACATATATATATATATATGTATGTGTGTGTGTGTATGTATATATGTATTTATATATGTATGCATATATGTATGTATATATTTCTGTTGGTGTATGTATATATGTATGTATATATTTCTATTGGTGTTTCTCTTTTTCAATCCACCGGCACAGTGTATGTCTGTGCGGATTGGAGCGTGTGTGTGTGTGTGTGTGTATGTGTGTGTGCGTGTGTATGAGTGAGTTTGCGTGAATTTGTGTGTCGATACGTCAGTGTTTGTGTCTGGTTATATGAACATTCGTATAATGTATGTGTGTATGTATGTATGTATGTGTGTGTGTATGTATATGTCTGTTAATGTATGTATCGAAAGTAAACGTAAACACCAAATTCTAAGTGTCAAGTTTATCGCCTTCAGGTGTGCTATTGATAATAGTTACATCATGCTTGTCAAGGACAGCAATATGATTCATCTGCTTTCCCTCTTGAATATTGGCACCACATTAGCATATTTCCATTTTGATGTCACCCTACCCTTTTCAAGCGAGCATGCAACCAATTAATGTATTTTATCCGTTTTCTTTTGACCTCTAGCTTGAGGCCTCATCTGACCCGTGACATTTTTCATTTCCGGGATTTGAGTAGTTTAATCACTTCACGGTATTTCCACTCTCAAGTTTGCTTAAAACATCTTCCTTGTCCTCATCCTTTTTCCCCTCAAACTCCCCTTCTTTGTTGAATATTAATTGAAAGGTTTTATTTGTCTTTTCAGCTTATTTTCCTGCCTGGTTTTTATACCTCTTCAATTTTCTTTTTCAATATTCCTTACCTATGTTTCAGCTTGCCTTTTGCAAATCTATAGATGAGCTTAGGTCGACCCGTACTCTTTACTATATCCTTTTCAAAATTCGTTTCCCCTCTCTCACACACTCTCTCTCTCTCTCCCTCTCTCTCTCTTTCCTCTCTCTCTCTCTCCCTCCCTCTCTCTCCCTCTCTCTCTCTCTCTCTCTCTCTCTCTCTCTCTCTCTCTCTCTCTCTCTCTCTCTCTCTCTCTCTCTCTCTCTCTCTCTCTTTCTCTCCCTCTCTTTCTCTCCCCCTCTCTCTCTCTTTTTCATTTTACTCATTTCTGGCCATTTTTTATTCTTTCGCACTTTTTAAGGAATAATTCTCTTTTCTCCTTTCGTCAAAATGAACTTTTTCCGATCCAGTTCTTCAAAATATTTTTACCTCTACAAAGCATATACATGGTTGTAGAAGAAAAAATACTGGAAAGCAAGAAACTAAGTCCGAACGTTTTTGTCTAATTAAGATCTTTTTGTATCCCCTGAAGATGTTTTGAATAGACGAAAACGTTCGGACTAAGTTTCTCATTTCCTAGTGGGGGGGGTTTTTCTGCAAATTATTTTCACGCGTTCTTGTGAATTACTTCAAATATACATGGTTGCATCCTCGTTGTCCGTACATTCTGACCTTATTTCTGTCCTCCCTAATTCCAACATTAAGTCAAGGGTTGCCCGTATCGGGCACCCGTAATTCAGTGTTTCAGTCAAATCCAACCGTGCAGGTATATCTTCGCCTTTATATCTTGTTGGTTCCTTCACCCATTGATTCTTTATCATTCATTGCTATGGTGTTTTTCATTTGCTTGACTGTCTTGTTAATTCTTAATTTTTTGTTTGTTCATTTTTTTTTTTTTTTTTTTTTTTTTTTTTTTTTTTTTTTTTTTTTTTTTTTTTTTTTTTTTTTTTGGTAGGTAGTATGTCACTGCGATGCTTTTTATCCTACACCCCCTCACATATGATTTTTATATTCATTAACGTGATCATGACCTTTCTCATCCCTACCTCTTTCACCTTGATGCATCTTTTCACTGCCTTCATTATTCCACCTCCCATTTTCCTACTCCTGGTATTTCTTCTCTCTATGTTGTGCCCTCCTCCAATCACCTGGACGTCAATATTTCCGCTGAGTTTTGTCTCGGTAAAGCACATTATCAATGATTCTTTTTCTTTTGAATAGTCATTTCTCCCTAGTTTTTCCCGTCAATACGTCTCTGCTAGTACAAATCAACAAATCAGAAATTTTCAGTTCTTCGTCTGTCTTCGACTCGATGCATTTAACCATTCACCACGTTACTTGCAAAGAAAAAAACGTTTAATTAACATATATACCAGAAAAACAACAACAACAGGAAAATAACCATAATACTATGCATCTGTACAAAATTAGTTTTAATTCATTGAGATGAACTACCACACATCCTACTTACGTGTATGAAAAAAAAAAAATTAACTAGATTGATACATTACAGAATTAGATCGGTTTTTATATACATATATATGTATATATATATATATATATATATATATGTATATATATATGTAAATATATATATATATATATCCATGTATTCCAAGGGGCACATCCACACCTGATCGAGATTCACTGGCTTGGGCTATATCATCTTTGAATTTATTCATTCATTTTTCCTCTGAACGTTTTCTATGCAATACCCCGTTTTCTCTTGTTCATTCTTGGTATTTTGTTTTCTTTTATAATTTTTTTTTTTTTTGTCTCTTCTATTGCATCACTCCTTACCCAACATTCTTGAATTTGTTCACACTAGTTTCTTTGAATTATTCATTAATTCATTCAATCTTCATTGGTCTTTGGATCTCTGCTTATCCTAAATACTGCTATTTCTTAACGCATGCCTTCCTCATTGCTTCTCATTATTTGCGCTATTTCTTTTTACTCTTTGCCTTATATTTTTTCTTCGTTCACTTCTTACTAGCGTTTCTCTTTTCATCGTACCTTAATGATGCATTGCCGTTTGCCTACCACTTTTGTTATCTATGTTTCTTTACTCTTAGATACTTTTGTTATCTATGTTTCTTTACTCTTAGATACTTTTGTTATCTATGTTTCTTTACTCTTAGATACTTTTGTTATCTATGTTTCTTTACTCTTAGATACTTTTGTTATCTATGTTTCTTTACTCTTAGATACTTTTGTTATCTATGTTTCTTTACTCTTAGATACTTTTGTTATCTATGTTTCTTTACTCTTAGATACTTTTGTTATCTATGTTTCTTAAATCTTAGATACTTTTGTCATCTAATATTCTTTACTCTTAGATACTTTTGTTATGTTTCTTTACTCTTAGATACTTTTGTTATCTATGTTTCTTTACTCTTAGATACTTTTGTTATCTATGTTTCTTAACTCTTAGATACTTTTGTCATCTAATATTCTTTACTCTTAGATACTTTTGTTATGTTTCTTTACTCTTAGATACATTTGTTATCTATGTTTCTTTACTCTTAGATACTTTTGTTATCTCTGTTTCTTTACTCTTAGATATTTTTGTTATCTATGTTTCTTTACTCACAGATACTTTTGTTATCTTCTCTACAGCTTCCTTTTCTTCTTTTTTTCATATCAAACAGGACTTGTTCTTTTTCTCGAAGCTTTAACCATCCTTTATCTCCTTGTTCGATCTTTGAAATTTATTAATTTCCACTGGTCTTTTCGTTGCTTTCTTTCATACTGTTCTTTAAGTTGAATACCTCTCTTCCATTAGTTTGATCAACTAACAAGAAATTACTTTAACTTATTTTCTAATGTGATTTCTTTAAAACTGTTATCTCACCCAATTTGCTTTCCAAATATTCTGTTTATAACATTTTCGTAACTCCTTTTTCTTTTTTTCTTTTTTCTTTTTTCCTTACTAAGTCTTACACTTTTTTTATGTCTTTGGTATGTACCAAGTGTAGTCTTGTGGGGATGTTACTGCCTCTCACCCCTATTTGCCTCTTTTACCCATTGGGTCATTGTGTTATACGTTTCTATGTCCTCCCAGTTGATCTCGTTGCAGTCAAAGTCTCCACAGAGACTGTAATGTTACTTTGTTAGATATTTCTTAATAGAGTTGTGTCCGGTAACATTTCTTGATATTTAGCTATATTCTAAGCTCTCGTGCTAGATGGGACATACGCAAACATGAGGTCTTTTCTACTCTGTCCTTTTTAAATGGATTGATTCAGCGTTACACTCATACAGATTTGCTTCTTCAACTGTTATATTCTTTTTCACGAAAACCATCAACCCTACCATCCATTTTATCTTCTCTATATCTACTCTAGATGTTATATATCTTATTACCCAGCTGTAGACCAACATTTCTTAGGAGCTTGGTCTCTGCTAAGCACAAAATATCAGGCTTATCTAGTATCAAGTGATAATTTGTCTTCAACCTTGCCAGTAGTAAACATCTATATTAGCATAGGCAACTTTTTTTTTTTTTTCTCCTGTTCTATAATGCCCCTTCTATCTCTTTTGAAAATATTTATTCGCGCTCTGATTGAGAACTCTCCTGAAAACCCGTTGTTTTTCTACTTCTCTCCACATTTTTTACAAGTTACTGTGTCTTTATACGGTCGTCCTCAGTCGCATACCTCCTGATCCGAATATTTAAAAAAAAAAAATCTGCTAACTTCTGAGACGTGCTGATTACTTCATTTGTTATGAGCTGTGAGATTTCATTTATATTGTATATGAAACAATCCTCTTGTATTGACCAAATGTAAACACACCCTCAATCTGTTTGGTCACATTCTACTGTCGTTTTCCATAACCATGGAGGTAATACGTCTTGTATTTTGCATCTGATGTGGTCTTCTTGCCTTCCATTGATTATGAAACATATAGTCTCATCAACAACATCTTTAACAAGACATTCTTTATTTTCTATATCATGCACTACTCCTTCTTCCAAAAT
>NC_134814.1:7127969-7150469 GCF_046742065.1 Oratosquilla oratoria
ATGTTAATGGGTGGAGGGGATAGAGGAGGAACGTGGAGCACAAGAGAATCTTGATGTATAGGAAGAAAGTAAGGAAGAGAAAAAAATAATGAGTAAATAATTACACAAAGAAGGAAATTAAGCCAAGAGAGAGATAAACACAATATGTTTAGGAAAAAACAGGTAATCAATAATATCGTGGAAAACGAAACTATGAAACAACAGAAAAGAATTACAAAGTGAAGTAGGAATTCTATGAGACTAAATTCTCTATTAAAGAGAAACCAGATGTTTGGGAGAACTACAAAGAGTTGATTGAAGTGGGGGATGAAAAGACAAATAAAGATGACAGAAAAGAATAAATTGTACTAATGGAAATGATAAGCTGGGGAAGATGTAGCTGATAGCTTATGAATTTTGGTGCATTGTCACTTTGCCGTTTCCCCAGGTTTATCCATCCTCTTTTTCTGTTTGGGGGATTTCCCTCAGAGAAGTAAAACCCCTGACGACAGACAGGATGAAATTACATGAAGGAGTTTCCTTTTCTTCTTTTTTTCATATCCGGGGTATTTGGTTGTCGAACCTTGTTCGACAACCAAATATCCCGTTCACACGTTCACACATCACTTTAAACACGTGTCTGTTAAACCCCTTTTGCTACACAGACTGGAAATAAATCGACTGATGATAGCCAGAATAAAGCTGCAAGACGTCGTTGACATTAAGAGGGAAACTTCTCGAAGCCATTTCTTTCTCTGTTTCCCAGAACAGGAGACAAACGGGGAGCTCGCAAGGTCTGAGACTCGGCAAACCGTTTGACCTTCAGAGTGTGTCCGTGCCCAGTGACCCTCACTTACACCTCACCGTCGTCCTTGGCGAAACCAGGGGTGGACTGATCTACGAAGTAAATCGAGAAGGATAAATCTGATTATCATAGCGCGTTTTCATATGTTCTGTGCAACTGTTCTGTGCATGAAATAGATAAAATCCTCTTTGGCTATGTTAACTATATATATATATATATATATATATATATATATATATATATATATATATATATATATATATATATATATATATATATATATATATATATATACACACCTCCCCCTTCCCTCCAATCTCTCTATCTCCAATCTTCTGCCCACCATCCTAGCGTTTTCATTTCCCCAACCCCCGTAAAGCCCCACCCATGTAAGAGTACATACTGAATAACCATAGTGACATAACACAACTCCGATGCTGCCCCACCTTCACCTCAAACCACTCGTTCTCACTATTCCCAACACGAACATAAGCTCTACTACTCACGTAAAAAATGTTGACTTTCTTTAAGTGCTTTCCTCCAAAAACGTATACAGTATCTACATTGCCTCCCACAGTGCCTTTCTGTCGACCCTGTTGTAAGCCTTCTCTAGGTGTCTGAAGACCCCAAAAATCAGCCTTACCTTTTGCCAGATAATTACTGATAGAAATACCAGGCATGATAAAAAGTACATAATGTTTGCAGAGTCTGTAGATAAAAATTTAATAAATAGTTGGGCATCTCATTTCTGGCCAGTAATTGGAATATATGTTGTTGAAGAAGTTATGGTTAACTTTTCCGCTACGTGTATCAGAGTTTCGAAAGCCTTCTCTCCCCAGGAAAGACTTAAGTTGATAAATTCTAAGCAGTTGCACATATATTTGGACATAGAAAATTTATGGAACGTTATTTTCAGATTGTTTCGATTTAAATTACGTTATCATCAAATAGGTGAGCATATATTAAGGTTCAGTATATTAAAGTGAGTCTTGAATGAAAAGATAGGTTGAGGAAAATTTTGGCAGAAGAACTTGCGTTGGTTTTGTTGATGTCAAATAATGATGGAGTTATGTCAAATGATCATAGTTATATAATTCACGTTAGTAGTATTCACTTTCAGTTATCAATTATGATACATTAAGTGAAACTTAGATTATTCGGTACATATGTTAACGGTGTTATCAGGTTTTGAGAATTTACTAGAACAAAGCCAAGCTCAAAATAATGGTGTCCGATTCTTCATCTCTTCTGCAGTTTAAGATGGATCTTCAAGAATGTAGGGTTTCTGTGACCCACGTAAGGGGACATATAACTGTTGTTTTGTGATGTTTAATACACACAATGATGTGCAAGAACAGCACACGAGAATTGATAACAATAGGATAGTCACCCCGTAGACTGTTTCTGAAGAATTTTTATATTAAATCTCGTCCCTTTATATACTGAACTGTACACTCGAGACGACCACCGTACGTGGTACATCATGTAAAAAATTCATGTACATTATTTCTGGAAGAGTTATTGGAGAAGTTAAAAGCATGGAAAATGAACTAATTTGTGGAGGATTGCGCTTGTGGCTGATTCTAAGAATTGACTGATGTAGTTGGTGACTAAGTTTAAAAGGATAAAGAAGAAAAGAAATGTTTGAATTATGTACAAGAAATAATGACGGTGGCAGATTTAATGTAAGTGTGAAAGAACGGTGGTTTGGAGATGTGGAGATTTTTAAGTATCTGTCGCAAATTGTGGTGAATGTAAAAGTTGATGTGAAGGGGAATTATACATGAAGTGAATAAATTTCTGGGTGGAATAAATGTATTTTAAGAAAAAGATTTTTGAGTAGGAATGCAAAGGTCAGGGTTTTACAGGGTAATTATAGTCACGGTTTAGCATAAAAATCATGTATACGCAACTACAACCAACAGTTGTATGTCTATACTCCACAAAAAAAAAAAAGTAAAAACGAGTCTCATAGACGGAAAATCAAAACCAATATGAAATAACCCGTTCAATATTCTGTTTAATTCAAGATAACTTCATTCGGACACTCCACCACTTCCAAGTCAATTAGAGTACTTATCTTTGTCATCCACCAAATTATTTTATTCAGATTTACCGCGATCTAGAATGGCCCCCGTATCCACTCGATCTGAACCCCGACCCCCACCAGAATCCACCACACTCAAGACTTTATTTCTGGGTCGGGGTGATCTAATAGAGGTGTTCAAATGGATCAAAGGCTTTAACAAGGGTGATGCAAACAAGTTCATCATATTAAAACAACAGGGCAGGACTCGCAGTGATGGTTATAAACTGGACAAATTTAGATTTAAAAAGGAAATAGGAAAGAATTGGTTTACTAATAGGGTGGTCGACGAATGGAATAAACTTAGTAACCATGTAGTAAGCGCTGAAACTATCAGTTGTTTTAAGAAACGATTAGACGACTTTATGGATGGGGATGACAGGTGGTGATGGATACGGAGATGCCCACTGCCTAGTGTAGGCCTTATGGTCTCTTGCAGTCTCCTTCATTCTTATGTTCTCATGATATGTATGTCTTGAACGGTCATGTTTACGAGACTCGTCCTCAATCTATTGCCGAATTGAAAGTGACCATCACCCATAAGATTCTTGCCATCAGGAAAGAATAGTGTGTCACGGTGATTGACAACTTCGTTCGTCGACTTCCGGTGTGTTTTCAGCCTGTCAGCAGTCATTTGGAACTCGTTTCCCTTGAACTAGAGATCTCAGACCTTTATTATTTTTTTCTTAATTATTGTAGAATCAGCTTCTAGAACATGTAACTATTTTTTTAGTTTCTTGTCTGAATAATACTATTATAATGTTTATGGGTTACGTTTGTTTTGATACTATACAATTACTAAATTATATTCTGTCGAATCTAAATGATCAAAGTCAGCTGAGGATCAAAACCCTATGTCGAATGAAGTAACCCCGAAAGGAACTTCGATCTTATTTTTATTTATTTATTTATTTAGTTATTTATTTATTTTTTTTTTTTCGCAAAGCGATTTTTTCATCGATTGAAGGAAGTACCCAGCGCCTTGTAACCCGTTCATAAGTTGTCTTTTCTTTTACGACTATATTTATTCTAGTTGTCCTCCGTCGAATCTAGAAAATCGAGAAGACACATCTTTACAAGATCCACGCACAACCACATACCTATAAGAACATAAGAATGCAAGAGACTGCAAGAGACCATAGGGACTACACTAAGCAGTTCTATCTCCTTTACCACCTGTCATCTCCATCCATAAAGTTATCTCATCTTTTCTTAAAACAATTTTTTTTTCTTATTTCAGTCTTCACTAAATGGGTACTAAGTCAATTCCATCCGTTAAACAATCTGTTGGTAAACCAGTTTTTGCTTATTTCCTCCTTGAATATACACACATGCACACACACAGACACACACACACACACACACACACACACACACACACACACACACACACACACACACACACACACACACACACCGACTCGGTGACACGGTTGGTAGAGCGCTGAACTGGGAAGTAGAAGTGCTCCCAGTACCCAGTTCAAATCCTGCCCAGGGCCGAAATTATTTCGGTATCGCTGTGCCTCGGGTCGTTACTCTGACTCTCGTGGGCGGGGAGTTGGGTGTGTGTGTGTGTGTGTGCAAGGTCATAGCATTACCCATAGATCGGACCTACGAGCTCTGAGCTCTTTTCCAGGAGGGAAATAGCTGTCGATCACGAGCCCAACACGTGATCCAAAGACCAAGTGAATACACACACACACACACGCACACACGCACACACGTTTCTCGGAACTTCCCTCACACCTGCCTGTCGAGCTTAGGACGAGGTATTACCATCCGGCCGTCATTTTTCAAACGCTTCAGGCTTGAATGAGCCCTTCCGTCCACATGACTACAAATGCATAGAAAACGTTGAAAGGAATTCTTCTAGTTTATCTTCCTTCATACTCAAAGTCTCCGTGGAGGCCGAAAGGAACCGTTTCTAATGTATCCAGGCGTAGGTAGGGAAAGAGAAGAGTCTTTATAATTTACACCGATGGCAAGGGAAGCCCAAGGGGATTCCTTAAACCTCACTGACACGGGGCTAGTTTAGTAGTCGTTAATGCAAGTGACTTGCAAACTACCCCGCTACTTGCCCAATGTTAACGGAAAGTTAGTCAACTTGCCTCCAAACTATCCTAGTATGAACACTAGTTGCCGGGCAAGTTAACTTGTAGCAAGTACCAATGGATACTAAACTCGCTTCATGTCATCGTCTTCTGCTGCTCAAGTTCTCGACCATCAGAAGCGACGCGTCGACGCCGCTGTCGTGTCGTGATCGTTCACTCAGACAAGGTAGTGATCAGTCGATCAAAGTGTAGCTGTAGCAAAACGAATGAACCTTTTCAAAACGAATGAACCTTTTCGGAACACAATCGCGATCTTCAAAGCTCCGTGTTTCGGGGAGGAAGGAATTGCATTACAAGAAGAGTGCGAAAGGATGCGACGTTCAGAGATCGGGAGGCACGCCCAAAGGATGGAAGGGATGTGTTGTTCATACCGAACATGGATACGACCTTTCTTACTGATATCATTTACCAATGTAATTTACTCATGGACGCATAAGTGTGTGTGTGTGTGTGTGTGTGTGTGTGTGTGTGTGTGTGTGTGTGTGTGTGTGTGTGTGTGTGTGTGTGTGTGTGTGTGTATGTGATTCACCATGGTCTTTGAATCACGTGTTGTACTCGTGATCGACAGCTATTTCCCTCCCGGAAGAGAGCTTAGAGCTAGTATATGACTGATCTATGGGTAATGTGTGTGTGTATGTGTGTGTGTGTGTGTGTGTGTGTGTGTGTGTGTGTGTGTGTGTGTGTGTGTGTGTGTGTGTGTGTGTGTGTGTGTGTGTGTGTGTGTGTGTGTGTGTGTGTGTGTGTGTGTGTGTGTGTGTGTGTGTGTGTATGCCTGTGTGTGTGCATTTACCTATTTGTAACATTTTGGCTCGGATTATTTCTTCTCCTTTGTTCTACAAATTGGCACATATTCTAGATAAATATATCTCTGTTTGTCTAGTAATTACTTATTTTATCGATTCACTCGTTTTCCTATATCTTTATTTATTAATTCATTTATCTAGTGATATATCAATTTATTTATCTTATGTATTTATTTATCTAATATCTCTATTCACTTATTTATTTTTCCCATTCGTTTATCTGTGCATTTATCTACTTTGCTATATTCATTTACTTCTTTACGTATTTCTTTATACATATTTTCTTATTTGTTTATTATCTATTTATCTTTTATTTATTTCATTACTTATTTGGCTATTTATCTATCTGTTTATATTTATGTCTTTGTTTATACGTTTACCTATATATTTTCATTTATTTTTGTTGTTGTTTGTTTAAAAAATAGCAGACTATCTTTGTAACATTTTTCCTCTGTTATTGTCACTCCAATGGATAATGTTTTACCAGCAAGGCTTAGGATAATTCCGGTTTGTCGTCCTTTGTATCTCTCATATTCTTCTTTTTTCATGTGCTGACCATACAAATGTTGCATATGCTAACCTGTTTTTTTCCATATCCTTATGCCGTGGGGTAACCCAGTAGATACCATCTTCAACTCATGAGCAGGTGGTCATGAGTTTGATCCCGAGAGCCTGAGCCAGGTGGGGAGGCGACCCATTATCGGCCTTAAAAAAAAAATACCTACCAGGGGTTTCTCACTTCCCACTGCGTTTTGACGGAAAGATGTCCTCACGTATTTTATGAAATGCCAATCTTATCCTCTTTAGATTAGTGGTAGCCTATTAAGTTGGACTGGTGATTGGTTAAATGGTCGTAAACAAACAGTTGTTCTAAATGATAAAACTTCTAGATTGAAAAAATGTTACGAGTGGAGTTCCTCAGGGTTCCGTTCTTGGGCCACTTTTATTCATAGTATTTATAAAAGATATAGACCTTGGACTGAAACATATTGTCTCCAAATTTTCTAATGGTACAAGAATGTGCGGAATGGCAAATGACCACTTAAATCAATTAGTTATTCAAGATTTAGATAAGTTACAGCAATGGTCTGAAAAGTGGCTGATGGAATATAGCTCGAGTTAATGTAAAGTTATGCACATAGGTGACAATAAGTACGATAATAAGTTCTTTGGAAACTCGTTAATAAAAGTGCATAGTGAAAAGGATCTGTGTAATTATCAGTAATGATTTCAAATCATGGTGTCGAGTAGAGAAGGGGAGAAATTGGTTCTTGATGGCTTTGAAAGACAACTGGTTTTTTGTTGATACAGTCGAATATAATAATAATAATAAAATCTGAAGTCAGGTCCTCTATAGCTATCATTTCAGAATAATGGTGCTGAAATTAAGAAGGACCTCTGGAGAATGACTACGAAAATTATAGATCAGATAGGGAAGATGTGTGGTCAAATGTTTTCATTTACGAGCAGGATGAAAATGATTGGAGGTGAAAATGAGCCCTTTGCCTTTTTTAGCGGGGTGGGATTTGGTAGAAAAATGAAAGGGAAATGCACAAATATTGAGAATTCATGAAGGGAGGAACGGAGTGGAAAAGGTTTAGAACCACTGAAGAGCAGTGTTCATCTCAACGACAGCTATATAATGGCTGTAAATAAATGAGGAAGTAGACACAGAGGTAGCTACAGTATGGAGTAGTTCGAAATACGAGGTTCTGTGCAAGACTCTATCAAATGTTTGTCATATTCAGCAGTGTAGGTCTACCCAGCAAAGATCATCAAGAGTGAGTCAGAATTGTTAGAAAATTCCAAGAAAATCGTTCTTTACGGAAGTCGTATTGATACTCAGAGACGAAGTTTATGGACAGGTATTTCATAATCTTTCGGTGAAGAACGTATTCGAAAGCTTTTGATAAACAGCAAGTCAAAACTATAAGATGAGAACTGGAGGACTGAGAGTGGTCAACTTTCTTTAGGTCATGGAGTCAGCACGGAAGCATAGTTTTCAAAAGTGGCAGGGGATACTTCACTTGCGGCAGCAAAGTCTCTGTCAAGGTAAAATAAGAGAGATAAAATATTCTTGAAGAATATTTAGATAGAAGGCATGAGTAAATCAGAAGAAATAGAGTTGTCAATGAGAAATAAGAGACAAAAAGGAAAGATAATTTTTCAGGGAAAGACTACATTGCCGTCGCAGTGAAAATGAAAAATACGAGGATATGAAAATTTTGGAAATACCTTTGGCTATATACCAGAAATTGTCTAAAGATTTGTTTTAATATTGTTAACTAAATGCTACAAATTGCTTGAAGAACTAGAATAGGCAAGTTTTTTTTATAGTTTCCGTTTTATGAGAATAGTTTGCTTGACAGAGGATACATTTCGCTTGGTTCTAGACAGAAGTAAATAGCTTATGATTCTCGGAAGTTAGAAGGGTATGGTACCATTTATGAGCCTTATTCCTATTTTCGATAGCACGGAAATAAGTATGGTTATGTCAGGGTTTGATAAAGTTAGGGTCAGAAAATATATAAGGAATGTATACCTCTGTTCCCGATGTAGCCCCTCTCCTATAATACACTAACCTGGCTCACTTCACATACTGTTGCTCAAGTCCAAAGAGTTTCGATACTCGATAATCTGAGACCTTGTTTACTTGGAGTTCACTGCATGGACGAGTTTCTGGAAGATACACAGCTCTGTGGCAGTGTAATACTCTGGTAATCTTTACCTATCCTAGGGTTTACCAGATCTCTCTTGCGTGGTAACGGTGGCAGACCTTCCTGAACAAGAGATTGAGGCTCTCCAAGGCTTGTTTGGATTCGGTAGCCCGGTGCTTGTCCATGCTGTACAAAGGGTTGGTACCATAACCTCGTGTATCTCCTTAGACCAGCGTTTCTCAACCTTTTTACCCTTGCGTAACCTTTAAAATGAATTGCATGTCTCAAGGAACCCCTGCGCAAAAAAAAAAAAAAAAAAAAAAAAAAAAAAAAAAAAAAAAAAAAAAAAAAAAAAAAAAAAAAAAAAAAAAAAAAAAAAAAAAAAAATATACCATGTCTTTCTCATTTTATTTATTTTCATCGTAACAATAAGTTAGATAGGATGATGTCTCTATTACATGGTTACAATAACAAAGAATATGTCGTGCGTGTTTAATTATATTACGTATATGAAATTAGATAAAAATCAAAAGTGCATTAGCTTATCTCACTTGTTCTCGCGGAACCCTTAGGGACCTTTTGCGGAACCTTAGGGTTCCGGGGAACCTTGGTTGAGAAACGCGAGTGAATAAACAACATGAGATCTTTTCCATTTGCTCTACATTTAAAAAAAAAAATGAAACTGCAAAAGTACAACATTTGTTAACTTCAAATTCATTGTGTATTCATCTAGAGTTGAACTGTGGTTGAATTAAGATTAGAATTGTATATTTCTTTGTAAGTATTCTTGTTGTGCTTAAGTGGCCTGCACCGAAATCAGAGTCGTAGTTTAAAAATGGCCGCGTCCTTGGAGGCAGAAATTAAAGGTGTTCTGTTATATGGACTTGTACCAAGGTTCAGTAAAGTTAAGGAGATATAAGAGAAGAAACACAATATACACGAATGAATAAGTCAATAAATTCACAAAACCGAAGCAACAGAAGAGAAACGTGATCAAGATGGAAAGAAGACGATTTGGAGGATAGAAAGGAATGAGAAACATACGGAAACAGACACAGAGGGAGAGAGGGAGAAGGAGAGGGAGAGAGAAAGAGAGAGGGGGAAGGAAAGGGAGAAAGAGAGAGGGAGAAGGAGAGGGAGAGAGAAAGAGAGAGGGAGAGAGAAAGAGAGAGGGAGAAGGAGAGGGAGAGAGAAAGAGAGAGGGAGAAGGAGAGGGAGAGAGAAGGAGAAGGAGAGTGAGAGAGAAAGAGAGAGTAAGGAGAGGGAGAGAGAAAGAGAGCAGGAGAAGGAGAGGGAGAGAGAAAGAGAGAGGGAGAAGGAGAGGGAGAGAGAAAGAGAGAGGGAGAGGGCGAGAGAAAGAGGAGAGAGAAAGAGAAAGGGAGAAGGAGAGGGAGAGAGAAAGAAAGAAGGAGAAGGAGAGGGAGAGAGAAAGAGGAAAGAGAGCGGGAGAAGGAGAGGGGGAGAGAAAAAGAGAGAGGGAGAAGGAGAGGGAAAGAGAAAGAGAGGGAGAGAGAGAAAGAGAGAGGGAGAAGAAAAGGGAGAGAGAAAGAGAGAGGGAGAGAGAAAGAGAGAGGGAGAAGGAGAGGGAGATGGATAGCAAAATTCCTCATCCTCTCCCTCGACCCACTTTTCTGACCACTCATCGCCTCCGGCCTCGTACCCTACGACGGGCTGCATTTTCCAGACCACCTTCCAGCGGTCAATATTGATTCCCGTAGCAGTACGTTCGCTCCGCGACCATAGGCCTCCTGTCTCGAGAGGTTGACCCCCGTACATTGCCTTACCAATGTTTTCTTCCGTACAATTCCTTTCTCCTTCCGCCTTTACTCCCCCCCCTCCCCCTCCCCCCCGCTTCATCTTACCGCGTCCCCCTCGTTCTATTCCTGGTCCTTCTCTCCTTTCTCTTCCTCTCCCTCCTCCTCCTCCTCCTCCTCCATTCTCCTCTTCCTCCTTTTTCCTCCTCCTCCTCTCACTCCTCCTCCTCTCCCTCCTCCTCTCCCTCCTCCTCCTCTCCCTCCTCCTCCTCTCCCTCCTCCTCCTCTCCCTCCTCCTCTTCTCCCTCCTCCTCCTCTCCCTCCTCCTCCTCTCCCTCCTCCTCCTCTCCCTCCTCCTCTTCACGGTCTCATCCTCTCCCTCATCTCCCACTCCCTCCTCCTCCTCTCCCTCCTCCTCCTCTCCCTCCTCCTCCTCTCCCTCCTCCTCCTCTCCCTCCTCCTCCTCTCCCTCCTCCTCCTCTCCCTCCTCCTCCTCCTCTCCCTCCTCCTCCTCTCCCTCCTCCTCCTATCTCTCCTCCTCCTCTCCCTGCTCCCCCTCCTCCTCCTCCTCCTCCTCCTCCTCTTCCTCCTCCACCCACCTTTTCCCTTTCTTTTTCCTTCTCTTATCCACCTTTTTTCTTTTTTCTTCCCTTGTTTTCATTTTTCTCCTTTTTCAGCACCCTCCTCCTCCTCCTCCTCCTCCTCCTCCTCCTCCTCCTCCTCCCTCCTCCATTTTGCATTTCTCCTCTCTCCCACTATTCTTCTTCCTTCTCCTCCTTCTCCACCTCCACCTCCTCTTCCTCCTCCTCCTCCTCCTACTTCTCATTCTCCATCTTCTATTACGTCCTTCTTTCCCCCTTCCCCTTCCTCTTCTCCTCCTCCTCCTCCTTTACTTCCCCTATCTGTATTTCTTCTTTCTCTTCTTCTTCTTTTCCATCTTCCTTTTCCTTCCCTCTTCCTTCTCCCGCCCCCTCCCTTGCTCATTTTCCTCCTTGTTGTTGTTATTGTTAATATTGTTGTTCTTCTTGTTATTCTTGTTCTTGTTGCTGCTGCCGTTATTGTCGTTATTATTAGTGCTGGTACTGTTGCGGTTCTTATTGATGATGTTGTTTAGTATGACTGTTGTTATTGTTGTCCTTGTGGTTATCGTTGTTGTTGTTGCTGTTGTTACTGTTGTTGTAAATGCTCTTGACGTTGCCATCGTTGTCGTTATTGTTGTTATTACTGCCGTTCGTTTTGTCGTCGTTGTTGTTGTTGTCATTGAAGTTGATGGTATTGTCGCTATCGTTGATGTTCTCATTGACATTTTCGTTGTTGTTTTTTCGTCTGTGTCGTTGTCGTTATAATTGTCACAATTGTTGCTGATAATCATGATGATGACAATGAAGACGATGATGATGATGATGATGGTGATGATGATGATGATGTCACCGCCGCCCCTGTTGTTATTGTTGTTGTTATTGTTGTTTTTTATGTTCTATTTTTCTTTTTGCTATTGTTAGCATTACCATTTCTAGATACAGAAGCTCGCAGTGGTATGACTAGTATCCTCACTTTTCTAATGTTTTTAGTGTTTTTTCTTTAATGATGTGTTTGTCATTATCAGTACTATCATCGCATAAATATAGTCATTATCCTTGTTAAGATTGTCATTACAATATATTATGACACTATTTCTAATTGATTTCTCTATATTGATCTTATTTTTCCTTGACTCGTTCTTTTACATCATTTTTTTTTCATTTTGTCCTTTTATTTTTCTTTCTTTAAGATTGTCATTACAATATATTATGACACTATTTCTAATTGATTTCTCTATATTGATCTTATTTTTCCCTACCCCGTTCCTGAACAGCATTTTTTTTATTATGTATTTTTTTTTTTCCATTCTTTCTCTACGGAGGTGCTAAGATAAGAGGGAGGGTGGAGGGGTGTGGAGTGTGTTCAGGGATGGAATGGGTGGGAATGATTTTGTGCCTTTTTCTTTTTGGCTACCCCCCTTGTAAGGGGGAAAAAGCCTTGGTATATGTATGTATGTATGTATGTATGTATGTATGTATGTATTTTTCATTCTTTCTCTACGGTACATTACACCCCGTCTCCTCAAGACCCGATCCGCTTCCTCTTTCTCCATTTCTTCTCTTGATACTTCCGTTTCCTGCTTGGAAAATACGAGTGTGTGATCTTCCTTTTGTTCGAATCCCTACGTGAGATTTTATTTCAAGAGGTTGTCCATTTATAGATGTTTGCGGAGCCTTCTTTCTTCTTTTTCTTTTTTCTTTCTTCTTACTTCTTTCTTTTTTTTTTTTTTTTTTTGTCTTTTTTTTTTTGTCTCCGTTGTAGTCGTGTTCATTGTTGTTGCTGTCGACGTTGATGTCGTAACTGTGATCGTATTCGTCGTTCTTGTCCTTCTCCTTTCGTCCTTCTCCCTGTTTTGTCCCTATGTGTCCTTCCCCTGCCACTTGTATTGGCCTTGTCTCTCCTTGCCCGTATCCTTGCCTTTGTCCTTGTCCTTGTTCTTGTCCTTATTCCTGTCCTTGTCCTTACCTTTGTTCTTCTTCGGTGTTATTGCCCTGATTCCTGCTGTTCTCGATGTATTTGTTTTGTTCTTGTTCTTGTCCATGTCCATGTACTCGTCCTTGTTCTTGTCCTTGTTCATGTACTCGTCCTTGTCTTTGTCCTTTTCCTTACATTTGTCTTTCCCTTGTCCTTGTCCTTGTCCTTGTCTTAGTTATTACCTTTTTTCTGGTTCTTGTCCTTACCATTGTCCTTGTTCTCTTCCCTGCACTTGTCTTTGTCCTTGTTCTTGTCCTTGTCCTTATATTTTTCCCTGTTCTTGCCTTTATAATGTCCTTGTCTTTGTCTTTGCATTATCACTGTCATTATTCTCGTCCTTATCCATGTCCCTGTCCTTGTCCTTCCTCTTGTCTTTGTCATTATCATTGTCCTTTTCCTTGTCCGTGCACTTGTCCTTATTTTTGTCCTTGTCTTAGTCATTACCCTTGATCTGGTTCTTGTCCTTACCATTATCTTTGTACTTGTCATTGTCCTTATCCTTGTCATTAACCTTGTCCTTGTCCTTGATCTGGTTCTTGTCCTTACCATTATCTTTGTACTTGTACTTGTCCTTATCCTTGTCATTAACCTTGTCCTTGTCCTTGTCTTTGCCCTTCCCTTTGTCCTTGTCATTCTCCGTTGTCGCTTCCTTTGCCGTGGCCGTTGTTGCTAACAACGTCAACTTCGTGATCATCGGCTTCGTCGTCGTCGTCGTCGTCGTCGTCTCGCAGTCGTCAGTGGGTAATTGACCTCCTGGATAAATCTGGGAGGAGGTTGACGCTCCTTAATTAATTGCCCCCTCCAGGACTCGACACACAAACCATCACCCCAATGGTTAATTAGTTTCCTGACCCATTGTCGAAGCTTCTTCTTTTTTTATGACAAGACCTATATCTCTTTCTCTTTTTCACACACTCCTCCTCCTCCTCTTCCTCCGCCTCTTCCTCTTCCCCCTCCTCCTCCTCCTCTTCCTCCTCCTCCTTCTCCTCTCCCTCCTCTTCCTCCTCTTCCTTCTCCTATTCCTCTTCCTCCTTTTTCTCCTCCTTCACCCCTTTTCCTCCTCCCCCTCCTCCTCCTCCTCCTCCTCTTCCTCCTTCACCCCTTTTTCCTCCTTCTCCTCCTCCCCCTCTTTCCTCCTTCTCCTCCTCCTTCGCCCTTTTCCTCCTCCTCCTCCTCCTCCTCCTCCTCCTCCTGTTCCACCTCCTCCTCCTCCTCCTCCTCCTCCTCCTCCCGTTCATCTTGTTCCTCCTCCCCTACCTCCTCATCCACCTTCTTCTTTTCCTCTCTTTCTTATTCCTCCTCTTCTCCTCTCCTTTCTCTTCGTCCTTTCTTCCTCCTCTTTCTCCTCCCCTTTATCTCCTTTCTTCTCTTCCTCTTTCCTTCCTCCTTTGCCTCTTCTTCTCCTCTCTCTTTCCTGGTTTCTCCCACTTCAACCTTTATAGAAAGCATTTTATACGATTATTTCAAGTGACGTTATACTTATGGACGCAAAACTTACATCTATGATACGATTGAGTTCCTGGTAAACTGACCTTGTAACCATACTCGGTTTATATATATTTGATATTTATTTCTTTATTTCTATTTATTTATTCATTTATTTATTTATTTATTTTTGTATACAGCAAGAGATTTAGTTCACAGAATAACGAACAAGATTTGATAAAAAAAGAAATTGTGATCAGATGTGGGAAATACTTTAGAATACGCTTAACTCTATGAATCGCATCTACAGCCCATATAAAGAGACTTCCCCCAAGATCAACATTACCCAGAAAGCTTTAATAAAGAAAGAAATTTTTTTTTTGCTTTAAAGACGTATGTTTACAAGAAACAAAAGCGTTCTGGAAATCCTAATAATTATCAGTCATGAGATTATCTAGGAGGATTCGAAAAAGTCAAAAATAGAGACATTTTAAAATGAAAATCGATGATAATTCCAAAGAAAAATGATATGCGATTACATAACAGATCAAAGGATTATTAGGATTTATATTCACCCACTGAAATCTGCCAACTGTCAATTGGCTCATTCAAATGAAGCTATGTGTGATTTTGGACATTATTTTCAATATCTGGTTCCAGTGCTGCTCTGGCTTCCAACATCCTCATACTCTTCCTCCTCCTCATCATCATCATCTTCTTCATCTTCCTCCTCTTCCTCCTCCTCTTCTCCTCCTCCTCCTTCTTTTCTTCCTCTTCCTCCTCCCCTCCTCCCCTCCTCCCTCCTCCTTTATCCCTTCTCCTCCCCTCCTCCTCCTCTATCCCTCCTCCTCTCCTCCTCCTCCTTCTCCTCCTCCCCCCTCTTCCTCCCCTCCTCTTCCCCACCTCTTCCTCACCTCCTCCTCCCCTCCTCCCATCCTCCCCTCCTCCTCCTCCTAGTGTGAAGCTGCATTTACTGAGTGGACGCCGAGTGATGGGAAGCGCGTAAGAAGGAGACCAGACAGAAGGTGGAGAGACGAGACGGAGAAGTTTGCAGTAGAGACGTGGCAGGGGTTGGCGCTGTCTTGCAAGTCAGGGAAGGATATGAGAAAGGGCTTTGTTCATCTGTGGACTCGAAATTGCTTATTGATTAAATGATTATATAATGCTCAGCTTCAGTCCTTTCTCCCAGGCTAGCTTGTATAACCCAGGCATCGGTATTTTCATTTAGTTGAATTCCATAGAGCGATGGCTCCCGAATGAACACTGCGTCATGGTTCGAATATCATTATTATTATTATTATTATTATTATCATTATTATTATTATTTATTATTATCATTATTATTATTATTATTATTATTATTATTATTACTATTATTATTATTAATAATAATATTTTATTCTATTTCTATTTTACTTTATTTATATTTTTATTTCATTTATTATATTATTGTTTTTTACTCATTTTATTTCATTTTATTTTATTTTATTTTATCTTATTTTTTCACATTTTGTACAAGTACCCTATCTTCTTCGTCTTAGGAATTACGGCTTGTATGGCGCTTTGAGTATTTACAAAATAATCTTTATATGCCAGTTCTACTATCATACATTGCCCTGTACACCCGTAGCGATACTGCAACTGTAAGCACATAGTCTTCTGAAAAAAAAAAAATTGTCGACAACATTAATGTCAGGTTCGAAAATTTCCTCACAATTGCGATATAATTTGCACTTATTCCTTGCACAGAACCATCTAAGTACAAGTGTACCGAATTATGCCTCGGGTATTCATTCATTTGTTTTAATGTGGGTTATAACATTGGGCTATTTTACCTCCAACGTCCAATTAATTGGCGGTAATACCGCCCACTTCCAGAACTTTTTCCGCCGTAAAATCATTCATGACAAATTATTTTATTTTCTAAAAAAAAAAATATATATATATATATATATATATATATATATATATATATGTCTATATATATAACGATATGTATATATATAAATATATGTATATATATATATATATATATATATATATATATGTTGGAGGGAAATTAGTTTCCTCCGGCATATCAGGTTCCTTCCCGAAAGCTTCGAGCCGCAAATCTGGTCCGACAATCGGAGGTAAAATATCCCAGTGCGATAACACCTAAAGAAGAAGCTCAGTACGAAAATAATGAAGATTAAACTCGTAATCGGACTCGTGCCTTGTTTTACTACAGATCATTCATTTCACACTTTCTATGATCCATTTTAACCTTGTATAGATTCATATATAGATTTACAGTTCACAGGAATGTAGATTTCTTTTTTATCAAATTATGATCCAGCATATGGCCTTCACTTTACCAGCTGTTGTTTTGTGCTAAACGAATGCGAATAAGCTGAAACTTGTGAAATATTCAACATATTTTCAAAAATTACCCTTACAATCTATTTTTCAGGAGCGACAAGCAGGAAAGCCTTTGAAAATAATTGGAGTGACCCAAATATCAAAACAGGAATTGTGTTGCTAATAGTTCGGTTTTACAATAGAAAGACCCTCTGACCGTTGGGAAACGAGTCCTTGAAATGAAGGTCTTCGACGAATATATGTGCGCAAGCATTTTGAGACTAAAAAAAGAATAAACTGAAAAATTCGATGTGAATTATATTCCGACAGTTTTATATTCGCAGAATATTAAATCTTTTATCGTTTCGCCAGGAAAATTACTTTGATAGTGTAGTTCTTCGTCAATATGGATCATGCGCCATAAAAACAAGCTAAAGAAAGGACATCACAACTTTTTATCAACATTGGAAAGAACTTTACTTTCTGCATTGACAAGCTCTTAATGATTCAAGGGCACACTACAGGATTTGTCTATCAAGCAATGTGTGTAAGGGCACACTACAGGATTTGGATTTGTCTATCAAGCAATGTGTGTAACATAGGTTTGTCGGCTTAAAATGCCCATTACATCGATCATATTTCCCTTACCCTGTACCTCATGACCTCAAAATCAATGGCTGATGTTGGTCATCTGGGATGATCGATGTAATACCATGGGTAGTATGAACCTTAGAGTCCAGTGGTTCTCAAACTTTTTCGTGAGCGACCTTATTTGGAATATTTCAATCCTTCGCGACCCAAAATAAAGTAAAGAAAAACAGATATATACCCTTTACTTTGAAAAAAAATAATGTGTACAGCTTTTCTTTAACAAAACTGAATTAACAGAATCCATGGCACTGCATTTCCTTCAGAAAACTGAATTAATGGGATCCGTGGTGCGGCTTCTCATTTACCAGTATTTCAAAGCATGGGACCCTGCGACCCATCAAAATTGATCTCGCGACCCATAGTTTGGGAACCATTGCCTTAGACTAAGAAATGTGCGCAGAATATCAGTGGTGTCCATGTCACTCCTGAGGAAAATCATCACTGATGTGCCGATAAAAAAGCTGCATCCTGCTTGGCCAAATAGGCTCGAAAGTCTTTCAGTGGACAGGAACGGCTTTCGATCCATGGTAAAAGTTTATTGTGATCACATTAGTCACACTACAAATCAGACTCTTCCTCGCCAAACTGCAGTTCAAAATTTTGTACATAATGTGTCTCGGAAAACGATTGATTGTTTTTCTCAAGAGAACTATGGCAGCAGTGGGGCACAATCTCGAAATGCACATCAGAATTATATACTATTCAGTACCTACTTTCAGCAGTATCAGAAACGTATCGACTAAACACTGAAGTATGACCAAGTATATATTTTCCCTTGTCCAGCGTTAAAACGTTTCCAGAAGTCTCTACTTCTACCTGAGAGTAAATTTTGCAAAGGTAGTGCGAGATGGTGGTGAAATGTGATCAAGGTAATGAATAAGATTTCCCTATTTATTGATCTATCTATCGTTATTATTTTTTCGTATCCGACCTAGTTATGGCCCAAAAGATCTCTTGTCGGCATGCCCTTCCTTTGTAATCCTTTGTAATCCTTTGAGAACAAATTTCTTTGGTCTAAGTAGGCCTGAGAACTTTTGCATCAAAATGGTCTTTGACTTCTCTGGCGTATCTCTCTTTACCCATTTGTATGGGATCCATCGTTTCTTAGTCCTATCCTGGTCCAGATTCCCAAGAATTTTGGCACCACGACCCACCTCACTACTCTCCAGCTTTCAGAAATTCACGTTTGAAGGTAACCCACAGTTATTCAGGGTTCTCAAGGGTACGAAGCACTCTGAACCAACTAAAGATAACCGCATATTCTTGAGCACAAACACCATCCCTGTGCCTCTCCATATGGAATTTAGGTGAATTACATCTCGGGGTTCTCCTGAACTTAATACACAAGCTGATCGTTGTGATCACAAACCCCTGATCCTTCCCAAAGAAATGTATGTTCCTCCAACGTGTACTATACCAAATCCAGCGTGACTCCCGTCTCTGGAACCTGGAACCAGCTAGCCTCACCTTCTGGAATTTGCAAAATTCAGAAGAGAATTACTATTGTTCCTGTTTCCAGAGTCTTGGGGATCATTACATACCCCATAGTCAGCTCTATCGATGCCTATAACTGTACTGAAGCCGCTTAGAACAAGTGTGTTCTGGGGTGGACATTATTAGTCGACTACAACGACATCCCTACCATCTCTAAGTTCATACACCTCGATAGGAACATATATTTTGATAAGAGTGAAGCCCAAGGTGCTCTTCAACCAAGTCAGTATCATATGCTCATTAAACGGAGCAGTGTTTATTGTGGTGTGCTGTAGTCGGCTAGACATGCCAACAGATGCCCACATCATTGGTGCGGCCTGTGCATTAGTAGGTGTAAACCTCACAAGTGATCTCCCCACTCTCTGGTCTCTTCACATCATAGAAATCCACCATATCCATTCGAAGTCTTATGAGCTCTGTCGATAGAAAAGAGTAGTCGATCCTTCCGGAAGAGGGGAAGAATGGCCCATGCCCCCACACGGAGAACCCTCCAGAGGTTTACCCTAGGAGTAGCTTGACGCATTCGTGCCTTGACGCGTTCGTGCCTTGACGCGTTCGTGCCTCATGTACAACACCGCGTCAGTCCGCATAGCGGGAGTGGTGGATTTGTCAGGAGTAAGTTGCGGGTTAGGGCGTCGTTACTTGCGGCGAAGGTCGAGGGGGTGGCGGTTCGAATCCTGCCACCGGCGAAGTTGAACCAAGGGTATGGTTAATTAAATTCCACGCTACAAAGCCCTCTGTGAGGGGCACCGTCCTAGCCTCCCGATAGGGGGGAGTGTGTGACGTTAAACCATATCATCATCAAGATTTCCCCGTATATACTCATCACTCACCACCTTTAACCCAGTAGTCTCAGGCTGTAACAGAATATATACTCGTACATCCAACCCATTTACACGGTAAGACACGTATGGTCCATTCGGCGTCGGTCGAGTATCTACACTGACGACACTAGAATTCTCGGTAAACACATCACATACCGATGGCGCATCATTTCCACACTAAAATTTCACCACGTTCTCAGCATCACTGACCAGTATACACATACCCCTCACCATAGAAACGTCACTGTCTTTTCTGCAGACATAGTGTTCTGTTTGATAAATCCATCACCCAGTATTGGACTTATCTATTAGCCTTATAATCAAATCATCTATTCTACTAATATCACCACAAACATCCCATATCTATATCCGCATCACTTATAAACCTCGATAACAGATTTGAGGTATATCTACTAATTAATGGATGGCAACACGTGACATTTATCAAATATTTTTTTTTAAATATAGTCGATCAAGACGACATCTGTTAGATAAAAATATTGTCGTTCAAACTTTACATTGGCCTTGGATCTTGGATTTTATATATCAGCTGCAGTGTTTGGTTGATTTTACGCTTATTTAACTTTGTTTAAGATCCGTCAGAAACGATAAATGAGCGTCATTATCTTCCAGAAGGTATCCTTATAGTCTCTCGTTTAAAGACATTGTGTTACACAACCAGCTTGGCAAGCGGAAAAAAAAAACTCGAGAAAGACGGGGGCACACTTGAGGCAGTAAGCATAAACATAAGCATAACACATAGTCAACAACAGGACGGGTAAGCATTACGTAAATTGGCTCATCTGAATATGAAAAGAACAAGTGGGGTAATGTTACACCTAACTTGCTATATTTTAGACTTATTCGTGTCTGTTGTTAAAGCAGAGATCAAAATATGACAATATTTGTTCATCTGCTACACATGAACTCGTATGTACATTCCTTCGGATGACTTCCATCCCCGCCTTTCTCTCTCTCTTTTCTCTTTTCTCTTTCTCTCTCTTTCTCTTTCTCTCTCTTCTTCCCTCTTTCTTCCTCTTTCTCCCTCTTTCTCCCTCTTTCTCCCTCTTCCTCCCTCTTTCTCCCTCTTCCTCCCTCTTCCTCCCTCTTCCTCCCTCTTCTTTCCCCTTCCTCCCCCTTCCTCCCCCTTCCTCCCTCTTTCTCTCTCTCTCTCTCTCTCTCTCTCTCTCTCTCTCTCTCTCTCTCTCTCTCTCTCTCTATCTATCTATCTATCTATCTCTCTCTCTCTGTGTGTGTGTGTGTGTGTGTGTGTGTGTGTGTGTGTGTGTGTGTATGTGTGTGTTTGTGTGTGTATGTGTGTGTTCGCGCTTGTCTACTTATTCAGTTTACCTAATTGTAATACATAGGATATGGGCTGTTTTCGTGAGGTCCCGTGAAACATAGCTTTAGATACGTATATGTTGTCTATAATATTTCTTCTGTGTTGTCCCATAAATCACTGCACCTGTATGGAAAAATTATTTCCTCATCTTCTTCAAACTCCTTGTATTGTCTCAGTTTCTTCTCGTGTCCTCAAGTCATTATGTTACCCGTCACTAAGAAGTCTTTGTCGATTATGTACACTCCTTTCATAAGTATAAAAAATCTAATCTTACCCCTCTTCATTCCTTTAGTTTTGGTTTGTGTGTGTGTGTGTGTGTGTGTGTGTGTGTGTGTGTGTGTGTGTGTGTGTGTGTGTGTGTGTGTGTGTGTGTGTGTGTGTGTGTGTGTGTGTGTGTGTGTGTGTGTGTGTGTATGTGAGTGAGTGAGCGGGAGAGTGTGGGTGTGGGTGTGGGTTCTTTCAAAATATTATATGATTTATTGGTACGTATTCATTCTATTCCCGTGCCAAAGTGCATGAATAATGTGTTTCATTTGCATTGTTGCACAAACTGTATTTGTTTTTCATGGTATTCCTAGTGTACGCCTACTGACATAGGAATAAACTATATTTGATGCCACAATATGCATCGTTGACACACATTTACGATTTATTTTGACACTGCCTTTTGCAGACTTGCTCCTGAGCGCCGTTTCTGTTTATACATTCTACGTGGGAGGGGACGGAGAGGGGGGGTCGCCGAATTTATGAAGCGGCCTTGCTGTGGATGTGCTGTGTCTTGCGACACTGCTTCTGACCCAGGGCAGTGGACAGGATGCAGGGACGACCCGTCATCCAGGAGGTGCCAAGATAAGAGGGAGGGAGGAGGGTGGAGGGGAGGGGAATATATAGGAAATGGAATGGGTGGGAGTGGTTTCTATGCCTTTTTCTTTTTGGCTACCCCCCATGTAGGGGGAAAAAGCCTTTGGTATATGTATGTATGTATGTATGTACGTGGGAGTTTATTTGATACCTGCACATTTGGCAACTTCATACGCATATATTTTGCTAGACTAGATGTATGTATATACGTGGGAGTTTATTTGGTACCTGCACAGTTGGCAACTTCATACGCATATATTTTGCTAGACTAGAACTGCCTATGTGTTTCAGTTCTCTAGCATCCTTATCTTAGCGACTAAGGAAGAGTGATGATTTTCATCTGTGAGTTGGTCTTCTGAGTGAAAAAGTTAACCTGTTTGCTACATTGCATGCATTTACAGTATTTATTCAGGCCACCGTTAGGTGACTTTATTTACTTCAGTGAAGCTACCTCCCCCAACATCTTTGTCCCTGCCTTCGCCCAAGAAGGGACACAAATATTTTATCATCTTCATGTACTTGAGCACCACATTTCCTGACGCCGTAACCCGGAACATAAAGGACAAAAATATGAAGATATTTTTTTCCTTGGAAAAAATCAGTCCCACAAGAAGAGCCAAAGCAATCAGGAAATCGTCTTTCTGTCCCACAAATTTTCCCAGACTCTCACTTAGGCATACAGGCCTCCTCAAGTTCCTTACCATTTTTAGTCTTTGTATGATATATACAGATTCCATGGAATATTAAAGAGCGTAACGAACAAGTCCTAAGATTCTCTATGCTAGATAAACTTTAATCCATGGATCACTTCATGA
>NC_134814.1:7162969-7167969 GCF_046742065.1 Oratosquilla oratoria
TATCTGTCTGCCTGTCTATATATCTATCTATCTATTCATCGATTTATCTACTTATCTCTATCTCTGTCCTGTTTATATCTCTATTTCTACTTCTGTCTATCTATCTATCTACTATCTACGTCTATCTCTTAACCATAAAAATAAACATCTTGCATTGTAAGCAAATGAGTGTCTTTCCTTGCAACGACTTTTGTCAGTGAATCGAATGGTTTCATTGTCCTAATTACCTTATAATTACATCCATCTCATCAACGCAGTTCCAGCACGGAGAGGAAATGCTCTCAAACAATGATACATCCTGAAACATAACAGGATATGTCTTAGTCATCCCTTCGGTCCTGGTAACTAAATTATGCATTGTTTAGTACCCGATTCCCCTGAATTTTTATCACAAAGAAAGCTATCGCATACCTAAGTAATTATGTGTTTAGATTCTTATATAAACAAGGAAGTTTACACTTAACACCGTCTGTGAAGAATGGCAATTTTCCTTTCCTTTCTAGATGTTGTTAAACTATTCTAATTTCGTGGTAAACCATCAGTAAGGAAAACGCTATCGCCTATTCAAATCAATACCTTCTTGGTCTAGCTGTATTCCTATTTTCATTTTGATTGTCGCCAGATGGAATGGGGCTTCATATAAGTTAATTTGGGAACAACTGGTCTACACTCGCAAACTTTTGTAATACCCAGATTTCTTCTTTCCCAAACTACTACTCAAGTGCTTTGTTGACAACACATAGCATACAGAAGTCTATTACATAACATACATACATACATACATACATACATGCATCATACATACATACATACATACATACATACATACATACATACATACATACATACAACTGGTCTACACTCGCAAACTTTTGTAATACCCAGATTTCTTCTTTCCCAGGCTACTACTCGAGCGCTTTGTTGAGAACACATAGCATACAGAAGTTTATGTCTATTACATAACACGCACCAAGCACAGGTGCCGCTTGCGCTGGGATTCCAGGAAGTGTATATACAATTTTACGAGACCGCGACTCAGCACCAGCGAGAATTCGAACCTCTACGCCGAAGTGACATAATTACCAAAACCCAAGACTCACATCTTCCTTGTTCAAGCCATGACTCACCCTAAAACAAATCAATGGGACACAGTAAATAGCCCCACTAGCAACTAATTTGAGCCTCAAGTACCCCGACAACCAACCTTTTCATTAGAACATCAACAACATCAAAGAATTGTTTCCAGAAATAGGAACTGAACTCACCATGTGAGCCACAAAGATAACTAATTGCTAGAAATCACAGTGGAGGTAAAAAGAGGAGTATAACAAATTATGAATCAGGTTTTTTAATTTTATCATCGTCAACCCTTTATCACGATGGGGTACTTCGTGGGCTTCACACCTCTTCATGCATTTCTAGGATAGTCTTGCCTAAGACACACACACACACACACACACACACACACACACACACACACACACACACACACACACACACACACATATATATATATATATATATATATATATATATATATATATATATATATGAGGAAGGAGGAAGAGAAAGACACGGGTCTGGAGCCGAGTTTATTCCTGACCGGTTTCGCTTACAGCTTCCTTTGATATATATATATATATATATATATATATATATATATATATATATATATATATATATATATATATATATATATATATATACATATATATATATATATATAAGGCTTTTTCCTCCTTACAAGAGAGGTAGCCAAAAAATGAAGGGGAAAAAAATCCACCCATTCCATCCCCAACATACACCACTCCCATCAATCCCCTTCCCTCCCTCTTATCTTGACACCTCCTGGATGACGGGTCATCATCCCTCCATCTCGTCCCCTGCCCTGGGTCAGAAGCAGTGTCGCAAGACACGGCACATCCACAGCAAGGCTACTTCATTAAATTGGCGACCCCCCTCTCTGTCCCCTCATGTAAAAAAAAAAAAAAAAAAAAAAAAAAAAAAAAGAGAGAGAGAGAGAGAGAGAGAGAGAGAGAGAGAGAGAGAGCGAGAGAGAGAGAGAGAAGACGGGGGAAATTCCTTCGGACTGCGTCAATTTACTTCTCATACGTACTCCCTCACCCCCATCCCCCATCCATTCCTCCTCATGCATCACAGCATCATCCATACACAACCATTCTCCATTCACCTTATATTCTGTCCTCTCCCGTCCTTCCTCAACAGACATTCCCCTCTTTCCCAAATCCCCCTTTACCCCATCCATCCATCTCATCCTAGGTCACCCCCTCATGTTCACTCCTTCCACCTCTACCTCCCACACCTCTTTTACTAATCTTTCTTCTCTCATTCCATGCGTCCAAACCATCCTAACAATCTCCCAAGTCGCTTTCCATCCCCGTTCTCCTCCCCACCTTCTCACATTTCTCACTCTGTCTAGTCTAGTAACCGCTATCATACTTCTCAGGCACCTCATCTCAAACACATTCAAACTCCTCTCCTCTTCTCTTATGTTCCATGTTTCTGCCCCCAGGCAGTGCTGTCAGCACAATCACTCCTTCATACAATCTCCTCTATCATCCATTCCCAAATACCTATTTATCGTTACACTTTTTAATCCCCCAAAGCTTTTACTCGTTTCTCTCAATCTACATTCTACCTCCGCCTCCACTACTCACTTTCCCGCCACATTCGAACCCAAGTATCTAAAACTATCCATTTCCAGTCTCTCTTCCTTAATACTCACTTCCAGTCTGCTGCCACTTTCTCCCGTTGTACATCTCATCACCTTACTTTACCCACAATTATCTTCAATTTCTTTCTTTCACACACCTTCCCAAACTCTGTTATTAACTTCCTCAATTCCCCCTCTGATCCTTCTACAAGCGCAGTGTCGTCAGCAAACAACTCTCTCCATTTCTGATCTTAACACAAGCTCTACTACTCTCGTAAAAACTGTTGACTGCTCTTAACAGCTTCTCTCCTATCCCATATATCTGCAATACCTCCCACAGTGCCTTCCTATCTACCCTGTCATAAGCCTTTTCCAAATCCATAAAAACCCAAAACACATCCTTACCTTTTCCTAAATCTTTCTCACATACCTGTCTTATCACAAAAATCTGATGGACGCAACCCCTACCTGTCCTAAACCCACATTGTTCCACGCCAATTACTCCATCTATTCCTCTTCTAATCCTCTCAATCAAGATCCTCCCATAAGCCTTCCCAATTACACTTAACAAGCTGATCCCTCTGAAACTACTACGCTCACACTTATCCCCTTTTCCCTTGTAAAGTGGAACTATACAGGCACCCTTCCAGTCCTACGGATAGTTTTAAATAATTGGGTTTGAATGTGGCGGGAAAGGCAGGAGTGGAGGTGGGTGTAGAATGAAAATTGAGAGAAGCGGGTAAATGCTTTGGGGGATTAAAAGTGTAATGAGAAATAGACATTTGGGAATGGATGCTAAAAGGAGATCGTATGAAGGAGTGATTATACCGACAACACTGTATGGGGCAGAAACATGGAACATAAGAGGGGAAGAGAGGAGTTTGAATTTGTTTGAGATAAGGTGCCTGAGAAGTATGATAGGGGTTACTAGGCTGGACAGAGTGAGAAATGAGGTGAGGAGGAGAACGAGGGTGGAAAGGGAGTTGAGAGATAGGGGTGATGAAAGAGTATTGGGATGGTTTGGACGCATGGAAAGAATGAATGAAGAATGATTAGTAAAAGAAATGTGGAAGTCAGAAGCAGAAGGCATGAACCAACCGGGGCAAAAAGCTACTGTGTCTCCTAGAGGAACCCCCAAAACCACCCAGTATGTGGGAACTTCCGAAAACCCATAAGTCAAACGTCCCGATATGACCTATCACCTCTGGTATCGGGAGCACCCCTCACAGACTGGCCATATGCCTGGCCAAACCACTATCATTATATATATATATATATATATATATATATATATATATATATATATATATATATATATATATATATATAATATGTACAACACCGAATGGGTCCCTGTGAGTAGATATACATTTTTATCAACCACAATACACTTTAATTCTAAGCCATCAACATCAAGAGACTCGCGGAGGCCAGCATGTAGAAATTGAAACGTGGTGCGACCAAAGACTCGAACCCAGGCTAGCACGTGACAAGTGTTAGTGACTTAACCGATTACACCATCAACAGACATGGTGTAATCGTTAAAGTCACTAACACTTGTCACGTGCCTGCCTGGGTTCGAGTCCTTGGCCGTACCACGTTTCAATTTCTGTATGTTGCCCTCCGCGAGACTCTCGATATTGATGGACTATAATTAAAGTGTATTGTGGTTGATAAATATATATATATATATATATATATATCTATATATATATATATATATATATATAATATATATATGTATATATATATTATATATAATATATGTATATATATGTATATATATATATATGTATATACATATTTATGCGTATATATATATAAAATTAAATCAAATCAAATCAGCCATCCTGAGTCCACTGCTGAACAAAGGCCTCCTTCATAGCATTCCATGATTCACACGACCGCGCCAACCTCTGCCACGTCACTCCTGTAAACTTCTTAATCTCGTCTCTCCATCTCCTGTCTGGTCTCCCTCTTCCACGCTTCCTATCTCGCGGCGTCCACTCAGTAACACACTTGCTCCATCGCTCGTCAGTCGTTCGCACTAACTTACCTACCCAATTCCACTTCCTCTCTTTCACCGCCTCCACAATATCTTTCACTCTAGTCTGCTCTCTCACCCAACTTGCTCTCTTTTGGTCTCTCAGCGTTATTCCCATCATTGATCTCTCCATTCTCCTCTGTGTAGTCCTTAGCTTTGTTTCCATTGCCTTCGTCAGTTTCCAAGTTTCACACCCGTAGATTATTGCTGGCAGAATGCATTGATTGTAAACTTTACGTTTCAAACATAAAGGTAGAGAGCCTCTCAGGATTTTATTATACT
>NC_134814.1:7172969-7177969 GCF_046742065.1 Oratosquilla oratoria
AAAATGAGGATAGGAAGAGTTAGGAAAAAGTCAACGAAGAGGTGATGGGAACATTTTTAGGGAAAAATGAGGATAGGAAGAGTTAGGAAAAAGTCAACGAAGAGGTAATGGGAACATTTTTAGGGAAAAATGAGGATAGGAAGAGTTAGGATAAAGTCAACGAAGAGGTAATGGGATGGATAGTACAGAGAAGAGACTAACAATGAGGAAGAGGTGAGGAAAGGCTTTCGGGAAGACCTTGAGTCGTGTATACCAGCTCCAGACATGCAAGGTCACATGAGGAGATGGAAGATGAATTCTCGGAGTCTTACTTGTACCCAGAGTATAAAAAAAAGCCACCCAGAGCCTGTCTACGGCTCTCCAGAGAGGAAGCAAGTGAATGGGGTTGCTTTAGTAGGTAATGACGAAGTTATCACAAGATGATGGATAGGAGAAAGCGTAGAGCGTTTAGGAAGAAAGATACCCTGTTAGGGTATTGTTCGAGAGCGTTAACGGTGTGGGAATATACTCGTATGACAGACGTCATAATGGGCGGGGTTGGCGGGTTAGCTATGAATAGAATATACATTTACCAGAAGTCTCACCCCAAAGATGTAGAAAATCCCAGGGAAGGCTTATTGAAGATGTTTTTCTAGTGAGAAAGACATGGTTACGATGTAACCCGACTCTACACGGGGCTGTTGGGTTTGTGCCGAGGACCGATAGAGGATAATTGGCGAGGGTGTCCTTGGGGTGATAACTACGGGGAGAGTACCATGTAGGTGTTATATGAAATGTGGAACGTGGCGTGGACAACCACAGGGATGTCATTCATGTACCGTATCATACGGAGAGCGTGAGAGGGAAAGAGAGTACGCAGTGGGAGCTTGTTGTAAGAGTATTATGGGACGAGCATGACAGTATCATATGGAGAGCGTGAGAGGGAAAGAGGATACGCAGTGGGAGCTTGTTGCAAGAGTATTATGGGACGAGCATGACAGTAAGCATAAGAAAAGATCACATCAAACCACCTCTAGCTCAAGACCTTTTCGTAAGCTGAATAAGACTGCGTGGCGTTAGACAAAATATTACCTAGAAAGAACATATTCGTGATGAAGGAGAATGAAATAGGTATGATTCTCTTAGAACGAGGTTTTACCATGAAGAGAATAGTATCGAGTGTCATTAGCCAGAATAGAGTCTGTAAAGACCATCACTGCAGCGAAGGGTTGGCGAGGATAGATGGAATTCTACGCGGACTGAACATTGGGAAAAATGATGACAACAGAAGACGGAAGAAACGTTCTAGGAAAGCGCATCAGGGGAAAGTATATATATTGCGGGGGGTGGGAGGTCAGTAGTTAGAAGATACGGAGAACAAGATGTTCTCAGGAGAGAGAACTACGATAGAGTAGTTCTTTTTTTTTGGGGGGGGGGGATCGCTATGGGGAGGGTCCTATGGGGAGAACGCTATGGGGTGGGCAGGTGCGCATGAGTGAGCGGCTGGAGCCAATGAGCACGCGGCAGGGGCGGAGAGCGGGGGGAAGGAGGCGCAGAACTGGGAGATGGGGGGAGGTTAGCAGGAGGTGGGGGGAGGGGGGGAGAGTGCGGGGACGTGAAGAGGCGCGCAGGGAAGCGAGTGACGAAGGTAGTGGTGAAAGAGGGAGTGAGGGAGGAGGTGGAGGAGTGGCTGTGCGTAAATACCGGGCGGCAGCCAAGCTCTCGGCATTTGCTCGTGTGCGGAATGCGCGGTGCGTCACGGTGGCTGAGTGCTTTCGGCGCCACGTGACAAGCATGCCTGGCTACAGTGCTCTCCTGGCGACCGCGGTGGTCGTGGTTTCGCTCATAGTCGGGGGCCGGGCTGGCGTGCCCCAGGCCCGACCCTACGAAGGCGCCGCGTCTCTTCAATTAGTGGCTCAGGACAAAAGTGTTTCCAATTACATGTACGGCAAGTCTCATGGGGCAACGTCGGGGCTAGGGCGTGGGGCATGGGACCTCTCCTCCTCTTCCTCCCGCAGTGGTGGTGGCAGCGGGGCAGCAAACCAGAAGCAGGAGGAAAGGGAGGATCCCCAGGACGGATACCATTACGTGGACGAGGAGGACAAGCTAGAGGAAGAGGAGGACTACGTGTGGTCCAGTGAAGAACTCGATATGATCAAAAACAAGATCCTGGACGGGCTCAACCTCTCCAGCGTTCCAACGAGGGCGATGGTGAGTATGGGGCACTCCCAATGTTCCTCACACGGCCCGAGTCAGCGGCCTGGCCCTGAGGTGCAGCACCCCCGGGCTCCAACCTGCAGAAAGTCTGTCTCAGCCCACAGACAGTCTATCTTTGACTGCATACAGGTGTATCTGACTGCAGACGCCAATACTAGACAGTCTGTGCGTGCTCGCTCGAATGCAGTGCCTATCGCGGTTAGTCCACTACTCCAGATAAATTTCCTTTGCCATGATGTGTAGTTTTCTGGCCCGAGCAGTGTAAGAGAAGCTCTTGTGCAGTTGATTGAAGGCCGGGGGTGGCAGCAGGGCCAGACTTGCTGCGGTGCCTGTTGCTTCCAGGCCGGATATTTCCTTGTGGCAGGCGACGCTACCCATCAGCCGGAGGAGTAGTTTGACAGATCACTAACCACTTGACAGTTGCCAAGGGTTTTCTGTAGGTACATATCACCCTTCTCAAGGATCACCGTAAGTCTGCAGCAGCATTTTGCAACTCGAACATGTCAACAACTTTATAAGACTCTTTTAAGTAACTCGTCAACAGGAAGGGATCGACCCCTGAGTCGTGTTTTTTAGGTGAAGTGTTTTAGTCGTGTGCAAGGGCAGGCACCTGCTGCTGCGTGCATGTGTGCGTGCAAGCGTGCTTGCATCAGTGCGTGCGTGCTACAGTGAGGGAGAATGTGTATCAGGCACGTAAACAAAAGTAGAGCAAGTGTACAAATTAGATTTTTACGTGCAGCGGAAGTGCACGCGTGTTGAGTCGACGCTTGTGTAGGCTTCATCGGACCTGACTGGCCATGGGTTACGAGCCAGTAGTGGTTGCCTTTTTTTAACATGCTTGTAGAGCACTTTTACATTAGCCTGGCATTTATTTATAGAGCAGTGATGATCCATGAGCTAAGTTTTCTCGAGTCTGAATTGTATGACATGCAACGAGTGTCTGGGGACTCACGCAACTGTTTGAACGAGTGCACACTGCGGAAACCAGAATGGTAGACTGATTACTGTGCTTCAGAAATGTTCAGCTGTGTATAAGTCTGCTTCTGTGAAGCGAAAGTGTTGACCTGTTTGTTTCAAGTGCAGGGTTACACTGCCTGAAGTGTCCGTTTCAGTACTGAAAATGTGGATCGCCAAGGCAAAGTGAAAGGCAAGGACACTCCACCTAAAGAGTGCAAAAGGTAACATAGCTTCCCATTTTTCTTCAAGCATGAAAGGCACGCAGGTGCGTCGGCGAGGCGAACGAAAACGCAAAGCAACATGAACGAAAGACAAAACCTGATGCACGGGTAATTGTGTTATAGGCTTTTTTGAGAATGTTAACGGGTGAGGAAAATACAGAACCGCGAGAACGGAAATGAGGCAAGTGCGTATTCATATGCGTGAAAAAGAATCGAGTTGAATTCATTATGTTTACATATGAGCGCAATGAGTGGCTTGTTCCGGGACACTGACACTGGTAATGGGCGTCTCATGTTCAGTGAAATGCATAGTGATTCACCAAAGAGGAAATAAAACCGACATGTTTGTTTAATCACGAACAGCCTACGAAGTGACTTAACCTGCCGTAGAAAGAAATACGAAGATGTATCTGGTACTGATAATCGTCTGTATGATGCCTAGATCCCATAATGCTTATACACTTGCGTTAGCAATGTCCTCATAGATCTGAAACGTTAGAGATAATAATCGTTTTACATGCACAACGTTCATGTGTACTTGAGACAGGGAACATCACATACAACCACACAAGTATGTTGGTTCGTTTCGCCCTTGTAATCCATATGTGTTACACGTTTTAGAGTACACAAATTATAAAGTACTATATCATCTGCAAAAGCCTTCGTCCCAACGTTTCCACGGTGATGTTTCTGAAAGAGGTCAACTTAACGTCACTTTGAACCGCACGAGTATGTTGGTTCGCATCATCCTTGTAATCCTTATGTGTTACACGTTTTAGAGTACATAAATGATCAAGCACTATATCATCTGCAAAGGTCCTCGTCCCAACGTTTCCACCGTGATGTTTCTGAAAGAGGTCAACTTACTCATGCGCGCATGAAGTCCCGAGTCGATACTGACATGTTTGTTTCTGTAAATCAATGTGGACTACGCATACTACTGTCATTAACGCCATTCATGAAGGTACAGATTCTTTCGCGTAGGTCACCGCCCAGGGGGAATCGAAGAGATGAGGTCAAACACTGCGTCATGACGTACACATGCGCATGTATACATGAATTTGCACACGGGACCGTGGCGTGAACGTCACACTTACATACATACATACACACACACACACACACACACACACACACACACACACACACACACACACACACACACACACACACACACACACATGCATACATACACACAAACACACGCACACACGAACACGCACGTACATATACACACACGCAAGCAAACATGCATACGTACACACACACACACACACACACACACACACACACACACACACACACACATACATACACATACATGCACAGACAAACACGCACGCACATACACGCAAGCTAACACGCATACCCACACACGCGCACACAAACACACACACACATGCACACACACACAAACACACACACACAAACGCACACACACAAACGAACACACACATACACACGCATGCGCACACACACGCACACGTTCGCGCGCGCGCGCACACACACACACACACACACACACACACACACACACACACACACACACACACACACACACACACACACACACACACACACACACACACACACACACACACACACACACACACACACACACACTCA
>NC_134814.1:7182969-7222969 GCF_046742065.1 Oratosquilla oratoria
CGTTATCCATAATTGTGAAAAATACCTTTCAAATGTATCCCACAAGTATTGGAAAAACATTATGTGTTATCTAGATGCAAGCCTTCACATTAACAGTAAACAATATAATCCATACTTGACAAGAATAGCATATCGTAGAAAAATATATGAGAGCATACTTGCTGGAGAGAATGTAAACTCAGAAATTAACTTCTAAAATATCATTTCTAAAAATAGTTGCGACAAACGTAGTTTGACCTTGCGGTGCCAGACATTGGCGCCATTTGTCACCTTGACCTTAACCTTGACCTTGAAGCACCACAATCGATAGGTGTTCTGGGTTAAGGTGAGGGGAATGCAACCTGAAATTTTCATAAGATTATACACAGGTGTTTAAGAGTAGTCATCACACATACACACACACACACACACACACACACACACACACACACACACACACACACACACACACACACACACACACACACACACACACACACACACACACACACCATACGCACACGCGCGTCGCGCGCACGTATACATACAAGCACTCACACACACACACACACACACACACACACACACACACACACACACACACACACACACACACACACACACACACACACACACACAAACACATACATACACACAAACACATACACAGTCATTCACACACACACACGCGCGCGCGCGCCTACGTATGAGTATACATACAAACATACACACACAGACATTCATACACACACACACACACACACACATTCATACACACACACACACATTCATACACACCACACAAGCACACACACACACACACACACACACACACACACACACACACACACACACACACACACACACACACACACACACACACACACACCACCCCTTCCTCGACACAGAAATACAAGTGAACGCAATAAGCCTCTCTCAGGAGCTACCAGTGAAGAAAGAATGCATGTCGGAGGCCCTTGTGTTGAGAGAGTCCGGGAACGAGTATGTACAGTAGAGACTGGATGAGAGAAAACAAGAAAAGAAGAAAAAAATTATGAACCAAATTTTTGGGAAGTCTTATCTCCCAGAAGTGTTTGAAAAATATAATTCGGATATGATCGCAGTATGTTTCTAAAAATAGTAACATTTCCCCCCAAAAGTGCAGAGAAAGGCAAACAGCAAGACAGAAGGAAAGGATGTCCACAGAAAGAACAAGAGAGGAGATGCGTGTACCTGTGTGCACAAATGCATATTACTCTCCTCGCCGTCTCCGGCGCGGAAAGGTCTGAAAAATGTAACGAAGTGTCTGCGTCGCATGACAAACGCAACGGCCGGGCTAGTGAGAGGCTGCTTGCGAACGCTTGACAAATTAATCAGAAAGTCAAAAAACGTTTGCACTTGCCTGCCAAGAGTCAGAAGGAACGTTGGCACGGTGCCCGCAGAGCAATGAAAGAAACATTTCCTGGCCCGAGGGAGCGAAACGTTTTGCAAAACTTGAATGAAACGTTTTGTAAAACTTGAAAGAAACGTTTTGCAAAACTTGAATGAGGTTGTTATCCAGGATACTTTAGTAGAAGGACTGTATGGACGCCGCGAGTATTAGAGTAAAAGTCCGTCGTATAGGCGTAATATCACTATCCATATCATCTGTGGCTTAAAAACATTGCCCGAGTCAAATACTAACTGAAGTCTTCATTTTATGAGTATGCATAAATTGAAATATTATTTTGTGAATTAGCCTATACGTCTTCAGAATTGTTAAATACAAATATTTTCAATGGCAGATTCAGCCAGATGATTTTATTCAACTAAGGAGCGTATTTGAGAGAATCGATTCAACTTTGGGTCTTAATAGATAGGCTGGTGACTGGAGAGACAAGGAAATCGGGTTGACGTGTCTTTGTGGTAAAGAATAGAGGAGATTACAAGCGACCATAAGGCCTACACTAGACAGTTGCATATCCCCCTTACCACCAATCCATACATTTATCTAATTTTCTTTTAAAACAACCAATTCTTTCAGTGCTCACTAACTACATGGTTACTAAGTCTATTCCATTCGTTAAATACTCTATTGGCAAACCAGTTCTTGCCCATTTCTTTTTTAAATCTTTTTTTTTTTTAATTTAAATCCATTACTACAAGTCCTGCCCTGCTGTCTGAATATGATGACCTTGTATACATCACCCTTATTAAAGCCCCTGACCCATTTGAATACTTTTTAAATCTAAATTTTTCCAATTTAAATTCATTTCTACAAGTCCTGCCCTGCTGTCTGAATATGATGACCTTGCATGCATCACCCTTATTAAAGCCCATGACCCATTTGAATACCTCTATCAGGTCACCCAGCCCTTCTCGTCTTTCCAGAGTATATAAGTTAAGGTGTCTCAGCCTGTCCTCGTATGATATGTTAAATTTCTAAGGCCTTGCGTCATTTTAGTTATTCTCTTGTGTACTGATTAGGACTTAAGGTTCTTCCAAACTGATTAAAATCAGGCACGGGAATAAAGTCTTTAGAAACGAATTAAGGCAAAATGGCAGAGACAAATGGAAGGACAATCCCACATGTTGTAATGAAAAAGAAAATGGAACAAATGATGCAAGTGCAAGTTAATCAAAAGTAATTTCGTTTTTAATCTTCTCATTAATTAAGAGCATTAACAGCCAAGACTGCTTCTGCTCTCAGGGGCAGAGATTAGCCCACAGACTTGCCGAGTGCAATCAACGATACTACCTATTGCTTCTTGCTGAAAAATCAAAGATCTTAGTGTCTTAGCTTTGTTTTCCTTGTTTTCATTTTAGTTCGTCCCCTCCTCTTCCTCCTCCTCCTCCTCCTCTTCCTCCTCCACTTACTCCTCTTCTTCCTCCTCCTCCTCTTCCTCCTCCTCCTCCTCCATTTACTCCTCCTCTTCGTCCTCCTCCTCCTCTTCTTCCTCCTCCTCCCTTCTTCCTCCTCGTTTTAATTTACTAATCCGTTATCTTTCTACTTCCTCTTCAGCTTCACTTTCTATTTCATTCTTTCTATTTTTTTCATTTATTTGCTTAACCTTCTCTTTCTCCTTTTCCTCCACATTCTTCTCTTCCTCTTCCACTGTCTTCTCCCTCTCCTTCTGCCTCTCCTTCTGTCTCGTATAAAGTTTCTTTTATCTCTAGCCCTTCTTTTCTTTCTCATTCTCTTTCTTCCCCCTTTGTCTCCTCCTTCTTTTCTTTTTTCTTCTTTTCTTTTTCTTAATCTTTATATTTCTATCTACCTTTATATTTTTTTACCTTCCTCTTCTTCCTCCTCCTTCTCTTTCGCCTCCGTTTTCTCCTTTACTTTTTTGTTCTTATTCTTCGTCTTTTCCTTCTTCATCTCTCTTTTCTCTTCCTCTCCTTCGTCTCCTCTTCCTGTTGCTGATGCTCTCCTCTTCCTCCTCTTCTTCCTCCTCCTCCTCCTCCTCCTCCTCCTCCTCCCCCTCTTCCTCTTCCTCCTCCTCCTTCCTTCTCCTTTTCCTTCTCCACTTCCTCTTCAGTTTCCTCCTCTCCTCTGTCCCCTTTGCTGATTACCTAACGGCATAAATCGCATAACAAAAAACTTTATTATTAATTTATTACACTGGACAAAAAAATTGCATTTTCTTTACAAGCTAAGATATGTGGATCTTATGGTGATTTTTACGCTGGATTTAAAACTGGTTTTAGATTTTCCTCCGCCGGGCATTGTTTTTAATTGATGCATCTATTAATCTTTGTAATAAATAAGGCCAATATTGCACATACCTCTGGGATATAGAAATGTATGATTTCAGGCTATATTTGGCGTTAGGATTATAGATCCTTTATGTTTACAAGCTATCAATATAGAAGGAAGGCACTTTGCTTGGTTCTGTCTTCTTCTTCTTCTTCTTCCTCTTCCTCTTCCTCTTCCTCTTCTTCTTCTTCTTCTTCTTCTTCTTCTTCTTCTTCTTCTTCTTCTTCTTCTTCTTCTTCTTCTTCTTCTTCTTCTTCTTCTTCTTCTTCTTCTTCTTCTTCTTCTTCTTCTTCTTCTTCTTCTTCTTCTTCTTCTTCTTCTTCTTCACCACCACCACCATGTAGTAAGCCTTTAAACAATTGACAATTGATTGAGAAGATTTAGATAGGTTTATTGATAGGGATGATGAGTGGTAAGGGACATGGAACTGCCTAGTGTATACCTGATGGTCTCTTGCAGTGTCCTTCATTCTTATGTTCGTATGTAAAAGGACTCTTGTTATCGGAACCTTCTTTGGTGTTAGAAAGAGGAACGAAATATTTCAATATATTCCATTGTGGAACAGAATCACTTTAATAAGAACATAAGAATAAAGGAGACTGCAAGAGACCATAAGGCCTACACTATGCAGCTCCGTATCCATCACCACCTGTCATCCCCATCCATAAAGCTGTCTAATCGTTTCTGAAAACAACTGATAGTTTCAAGCAAATTTTCTATTGATCCCTAAACAAGCATTACTCGTCTATGTCATATTCGTAGCCAGGTGCTTCCGTAACAGAACGGTAGTTATTGGAAAACACCAAATCTTCTTTACTTTCTTTTAGGAGGTGATTATAAACCTTTTACCTGGAACCCAAAGGTTCGGCTTGCTTCCGAGATGGATTTTGATTGCGAACGAGATTAAGATTGATTCTGTGGATGAGATCATTAAGAGCTATTTCACACAATAAATGTGGTTCAGTTGAAGAAAACGTGTTCAAGTGATGGTTCTGTATTGTCCTTGACTTGGTCTCCTATCTTACGACTAGACTCTTCGTAACTCTGTGTCATGTCTCTGGAAGATTCAGGTAATTCTTAACAGTGAGCAATTGGAGTCATATAACATTATGTTATGATTTAAATCTTATATCATTTACACCTGCTAAGCAAAAGTAATCTATGATCAGTTTTTATTCTGGTCACGCATTGAACAACCAAGTAATGCTCATAACAATTTCTAATGATTAATGTGATTTTGCTTATGAGTGTTATTTGAATGTCAGCTCACCGTAATCATAGTATAAATCATTTGGACTAATCTCACATCTACTCGACTTTATAATGGTGAATGGGCTATGACCATAACACTTAATACGCTAAAACATAACCTGTCAACAAAGTGATAAAGACAATGATCATGCAACAGGTTCTCACTTGTAAATGACAGAAGTGATATTTTGAAGTGGGTACTGTTATCATTCTCTAATAGCTCTAGGCATGTTCTTACAGTTCCTTTAACTAGTTCATATAAAATCATAGTTTCAAAAAGAACCTGTTGCAGTTACATACATACATATACCAAGGCTTTTTCCCCCTTACAAGGGGGGTAGCCAAAAAGAAAAAGGCATAAAATCATTCCCACCCATTCCATCCCTGAATACACTCCACACCCCTCCACCCTCCCTGTTGCAGTAAATAACCAATTAAATAACTGTGATTTTAACACTCCTCGGAACACTGACACGCATATGATGTACATAATGATATACAAACTATAGATGATAGGGAAATTCTGAAGATATATTTTGATTGAACGTGCAGAAACGAATGACAAACATATTATTTCCCAATCAGACGACAGGATTTCTAACGTTATTGGTTGGCCTAATTACAACATACATTGCTCTCACTCTCTTCTGATGTTGTCTTTGTACGTGCTCTTACATGAAAATGAAAATTTCATGATAGAATGTCGCTTTCTAGTATTCTCCGTGTGTTATGTCTTACACCCTATATACGCTCCGCTTGGTCACTGATCAATGTATGTGAGCGTGCGCCTGCACGTGTGTGTGTGTGTGTGTGTGTGTGTGTGTGTGTGTGTGTGTGTGTGTGTGTGTGTGTGTGTGTGTGTGTATGTGCGCGTGTGTGTGTGCGTATACATGTGTGCTTGTGTGTGTGTGTGTGTGTGTGTGTGTGTGTGTGTGTGTGTGTGTGTGTGTGTCCGATTTAAATCCTTTACTACAAGTCCTGCCTACTGTCTTAATATGGTGACCTTGTTTACATCATCCTTGTTAAAGCCCTTGACCCATTTGAATACTTCTATATGTATTCATGGGAAAGCTCATCAGACGATAGAAAAACGTGATTGTTTGTTTTGAGTTTCAAGGCATTAATTGATACTACGCATATGGAGCACCATTGCATCTTTGTATGCACAGAGAAATAAGATTTAGTTTGCACTTCCTTTTGTATAAAACAGTGACCAGTATTTATAAAGATGAATAGTGTAATTAACTACATCAATGAACGCAGGGTACGCAAGCTGCATTTTTATCAATTACACTTAGAGGACATTTCCTGATGAATATAATATACTTCATTGCCCACAAAGGGGATGAAAGAATAGTGAAAGAAAACTCAAGTAATATAGAATTTATCGAGAGCAGTATCAGTGAAGTGCGCAGTCTACTACCAAAGCGTGAATTCCTTGCATAATAATAATAATAATGGACATCCCATATTGTTTATATGATAGTAACAATGGGAACTGTGCAGCTTATCCTTTTTTCAATAAAGAGATATCTACCATGAAGCTGTACAAACGTCTCTCAAACATATGTCTTCTGAAGCTATCAAAGACACTGAAAAAGAACAAAATATAACTTTGACATGAAACGAGTTTATAGATCATATCATAGTAGTCTAAACAAGAATGGTAAGTCTCCAAATGTTTAAAAGCAATTTCCATTTAGGATGTCTGTCAACCTAAACATATAAGCCAATGATCTTTAAGCTCATCCAAGTTGGAAAAGGTTCACCATCACTGAATCTACCCGTAACGTTAAGTTGCTCCTACTGAGACCACAGTCTTTCCCAGTGTTCATTCGTTCTAACTATTTAAAGAATGTAACACTAGACTGTTTATACTAAAAACGACAGTGGTGATATGCCACTTCGGTTAACTTTTATTAAGCACGAAAGAATTGCACTTAATGTTTAGAAACAAGTATGCGGATTCTGTTTCTGGTCTGTTTTATGCCTTTCGTCTTCACGTCATAATTGTTGTAAGGATAACAGGCATATCTCTCCCACAATTATTGGGATAATTGTTAAGAATTAATATATAAAAATAGACTCGCCAAGTGATAAGAGATACGAATGTAATTGAAAATTGGTTTCCAAATATTCAGTGAGACGGGAATCAAAGTGGACAACAGGAGAAATCTAGACCCGGAAGGGAATATCATTAATCAGAAAAGCCATCAAGATGAAAGAGAGACAGGATATGGGATGCGTCAGTGTTGTGGAGGAAGAGTATAGTTTTTATTAATTATTTTATTATTAATATGATTTTTTTTTTTGCATCCGACCTAGATATGGATCAAAAGGTCTCCTGTCGGCATGCTCCGCCTTTGTAATCCTTTGTGTGATGCCGTCCTGGTTTCGGTCTTGCCCCTAACAAAGACTTCTTCTGAATCGAAGTATATGTTTCCAACTTGGATTACACAGGGCATGTTATCGTGCATGATGAAGCTATTTGAACAGTACAGAATGTAAGTAGTTTCCCAAGGAAGGGGAACATTGCTCTGCGTCACTATTAAAGATGATGTGGCTGTACAGTTTTTGGCAACGTTTAAAAGACTCTGGAACAAGAATACAGTCATGGAAAATATCGCAGAGCTAGAGGAGGAGTGAAAACGGTCTTATTCTTGACTTTGTCACTCGTACTAAATCCAGACGACCTTCTGTTCGAGACGTCAGATTTCTACGAGTGAAACGAGGTGAAATCAAAGTCAATAATGAAGTGAAACTTCACTTTGCTGCATGATCGATATTCCGGGTCCAGCCTCAAAGGGCAACACACTGAAGTCCCTAATATATGCATCAAATGTTGCAAATGGATTAAGGCCATAGGGTTTAAAGTACCGTAATGTGTTTCACTATTGACATTATGCCGGATGTCACGGCGCAAAATATGTGAGAATATGGACAACGATATGGAAAACAATTTGAAAATTTGCACAAAACACAAGGCTATACACATGGACACACATTTATAACATATATATTGTGTATTACACATCATATATCATATATTATGTATTGTATATCATATTATACATCATATATGATACATCTTATATTCTATATATTTTACATTAAATATTTCATATCAATATTATATATTGTCTATTGTATATTACATATTATGTTATATAGTATATTATATATTCTATATTATATATATAGATTATGTTATATATCATATATTGCATATTATATATTATATACTATATCTTGTACATTATATTTCATATATACTATATTAAGTACTTATATGTATATATATATACTTGTTGCCTCTGTAGATACATAAATATTTAGCAAGTCATTGCGACCATTTCAACCCCTTCCTCACCGAGGCTAACTTTCACTTTTATACGGGTTGCCGCGTGGCTTTTCTACTCGGCTCTTCGGAATCCCTTTGAATGGGAAGGGTGAATTTCGTTTTCTTTTCTTGTGACCTTTCACATGTATACCTTTTCCGCTCTTTTTCCTGATTTCCCCAAAGTCCTCCCTCTTCTTTCCCACTTCCGGTTTCTCTCCTTACCTTCCGTGCACCCCAGCTGGCCCAGCCTTCACTCCTCTCTCTCTCCCGCCCTATGTGTGTGTGTGTAAACAATCTCCAACGTGGCAGTTATTGGAAAACTCCGTCAGCAAATCTGAAATTTGGGGAGACTGGGTCTGGCCGGCGCAGTCCCGGCCAGGCGGGACACTCCGCTGGCCGGACTGCCCGGCCAGTCAGGCCGGGTGCACAACCAATGGCATTTCCGGTAAGAGGCAAAGCGTGCTCAGGAATGCTGCCATTGTCGTCTATGTTTTCAGAATGTCTGGGTCGCGAGATCTGGAATTGATACATTTTATTTTCAACTTGTTTTTTTGTTGGCGTTTCTTTACAGGTAAACTGACCTTTAATGATGAGGAAATGGCTTGCCGTGATCACTTGAAAGTACTACGTGACTAATAGTATTCACCATTGAACCAAGTGATTTTTTCTTAGAGTGAAACCTTCAATGAAACGGAACATCCTATAGCTAGTGACTTGATCTGGGATGTGTAACCAGATAAATGAAACTAGAAACCTATTGACAAGAATGATTATAGCTGTGACTAGATATAAATTTCATATGAATGGTAGTAATTAATCGTGAACTAAATGTGGTGTCGCGCGCAACTTCAATGTCATTTGCAACTTTGTCTGCATTTTAAATGAACTAAAATATTGAAAAATGTTGATAGATAATCAGTTTGTATTCAGAAAAATTAGGTCACGTGTTTAGACTTTTCCAGGTGTTGCTTAAGAGCGATCGCCTTGGAACAAGAGAGATAGATGGGTGGAATTATGAGATTTAAAGTATATAAGAGGTCTTGAAAGGAATCATCAGGAATGGATAAAGAACTTCCTGGAGAAGGGATTAAGTAGGTCACTTGTAAAAGATAAGATGTCAAATTAAAGTGGAGTTCCACAGGGCTTAGTGTTGGCACGAGTGATGTTTTTTATCTATTAATAACATGATGGATGGAACAAAAAGTTATCTAATGTATTTACTGATAACACCAAGAGAGAATAAAAGGTAAGGACACACACACACACACACACACACACACACACACACACACACACACACACACACACACACACACACACACACACACACACACACACACACACACACACACACACACACACACACGTACGTTATTTCTGGAGCACTGATTTAATGTGACAAAGATACTGTTTGCTAAAATTAAACTGTACAGTTACTACCTAGGCACAGCTGTATACCACCGGTCGCGAAACAAAACGTCCATTAGCAAGAAACGACGCCTTTGCTCCGTCTTGCATTTTCTGTAACGACTGGTTGAAAGCGGGAAGGACTATCATTGTTATAGTGTCACCTCACCCCCCTCACCCCCATCCTCTTCTCCAGTCTCTTCCTATCGTCCCTTTCACTATTTGGAACTTGTTCCCCTTCTCCTCTTCCTCCTCTTGTTCTTCCATTTGTTGACCGCCCTCGATTTCTACTCTTCCTCCTCTCCTCCACCACTTTGTCCTCCTCCTCCTCTTCCTCCTCTTTCTCCTCCTTCTCCTTCTCTTCCTCGTGCTCCTCCTGTTTCTTTTTTTTCTTCTTCATCTTCTTCATCTTCTTCATCTTCATCTTTTTCATCTTCATCTTCTTCATCTTCTTCATCTTCTTCTTCTTCTTCTTCTTTTTCCTGTATCTCTTCCACCTGCGCCTTATATTCCCGCACATATTATTACAACTACGAACGCTACGATAGTGTTACTTCCATTATTACTACAATTCCGCCAGGAAGATGTTGACACTTGCATGAACCGCTACCAGACATAGAAATGCTCTAATTTCCCCCAAAGCATACAAAATAAATAATTTTAATCTTCCTCCCCCACCTACTTCCTCTTTGAGAAAAGTCACCGAAGCGAAGCCCGACTTAAATGTGGTACAGTAGCACAAGGTCTACGGCAGTACTTGGCTGTAGAAGCGAACGGCCTCTACCCTTCTCTCAAGAGGTCGGGGGCCCCCCCACACCCTCTCGTTCAGGAGAAAGTGGAGTCGGTGGCTCTGGGCAATTGTTCCGCGGCGGCTCTGGGCAATGGTTTCGTGTTGGGAACCCAAGACAGACCCTCATCTTAATGACTTTACAGTTCGAACGGGGTCGGAACTGAGACGTCGAAGTCTGGCCAGAAGTCTGTCGGGCATTGCTCATCTCTGCCCAGTAAGATAATAGGCAACAGCTACTGTTAGAGCTAATACGAACAGTTACTTGTGCTAGTTCCTGTTATCACAAATAATGCAACTATTGGCACCAGTACTACTAAAACTATTACTAACACTGGTATTACTAATTCTAACTCTTCCTCAGGTATTACTATTACGATCACTATTATTATTACTATTACCACTAATACTACAAGTACTTAAATAGCCAATACCACTACTACACTACTACTAGGACTACTACTATTGCTTTGGGACTATTCCAGCCTTACCTTCTACGACCGCATTTTTCTTATTTTTCTCTTTTGTTTTTCTGTCCACACCCCTGCATCTTCACTCACCACCTACATTTTTCTTCAATATCTTTCTCCTCTCGCGCTCACCTTTCTCCCAGACTTCCTCTTTCTTTCTCAACATGTTTCCCGTTGCCTTGTAGCATTTCTTCTTCTTCTTCTTACAACCTACTTCTCTCCCCCTTTTCTGTTATCCGACTCAGTTTCATTTTTCTAACCTCATTTCCTTTCTCTTGGCGTTTTTTTCTTGAACCGCCCTGATACACTCGCTCTCTCACTCTGTCCTCCTTCCTCCCTCCCTCCCTCTCTCTCTCCCTCCCTCTTACATTCTTGTTTTCTATCCCGAACTTCTCCCTCCTCACACTCCTCTACTCGCTCTTCCTCACCTCCTCATCCGTCCTCCTCAATCTTCCTCTTTTTTCCTGCGCCCTCCCTTATTTTTTCTTCCTGCCAACTTTCTCTCTCTCTCTCTCTCTCTCTCTCTCTCTCTCTCTCTCTCTCTCTCTCTCTCTCTCTCTCTCTCTCTCTCTCTCTCTCTCTCTCTCCCTCCCTCCTTACCTCCCTCTGTCCCTCCTTACCTCCCTCTGTCCCTCCTTACCTCCCTCTGTCCCTCCTTACCTCCCTCTGTCCCTCCTTACCTCCCTCTGTCCCTCCTTACCTCCCTCCCCCCCTCCCTCCCTCCCCCCCCCCCCCCTCTCTCTCTCTCTCTCTCTCTCCCTCTCTCTCTCTCTCTCTCTCTCTCTCTCTCTCTCTCTCTCTCTCTCTCTCTCTCTCTCTCTCTCTCTCTCTCTCTCTCTCTCTCTCTCTCTCTCTCTCTCTCTCTCTCTCTCTCTCTCTCTCTCTCTCTCTCTCTCTCTCTCTCTCTCTCTCTCTCTCTCTCTCTCTCTCTCTCTCTCTCTCTCTGTCTCTCTCTCCCACCTAACTCTTTTACTATTCCTCTCACACCCTATGTACGTATTCATCTCCTCTTTCTCCTCCTCCTCTCCCTCATCAACCTCTTCATTCTCCTCGCCCCCTCCTCTTCGGCCCCACCTTCTCATCCTTATTTTCTCCCTCCTCTTCCTCCTCCACCTATTGCTGCTCCTTCTCACCCACCTCTTCGCCCTCTTCCTCCAAGCTCTCCTCCTCCTCGCCCTCCTATTACTCGTCCTTTTACCTCTTTATCATCCTCACCCTCCTCCTCTTCCTCCTCCTCCTCTTCCTCCTCGCCTTTTTCCTCCTTCTCCTGTTATTCCTTCACTTCCTCTTCCTCCTTTCTCTCCTCTTCATCCCCGTTCTTCTCCTCCCCTTCCACCTCTACTTCCTCCTCCTCCTACTCTTCCTCCTCCTCTTCTCTTCCTCCTCCTCTTCTCTTCCTCCTCTTCCTCCTCCTCTTCTCTTCCTCCTCCTCTTCTCTTCCTCCTCTTCCTCCTCCTCTTCTCTTCCTCCTCCTCTTCTCTTCCTCCTCTTCCTCTCTTTTTCTCCACTTGCTTGTTCTTGTCTTCATCTCACAGCCTTGTTATCTTGGAATGCGAAGTCCACACCGAGCGATAGGCGGGCAGACTTCACGGTCTCTCGGAAGAAACAAAGTTCCCTTCACGTCCTTGTTAGGCGAATCCCCAAATCGGGAAGGGAGACGGCAGTTTGTTTCCTTCGTCGTCATTCTCAAAACCGCGGCCAGGTTTCCACTGGGCGAGGTTCTTCTTCTCGAACTATTCCCTCCAGAAATGCTCCTCGATCTTCTAGGTAAGAGAACGGTGGAATAAACTTGGATGATGTGAAGTTAGTTTAGTTACCGCTAGTGCTGTGCTAGCGACTAGTAAACCACATAAGAACATAAGAATGAAGGAGACTGCAAGAGACCATAAGGCCTACACAAGGCAGTTCCATATCCATCACCACCTGTCATTCCTATCCATAAAGTTGTCTAACCGTTTCTTAAAACAACTGATAGTTTCAGCGCTCACTACATGGTTACTAAGTCTATTCGATTCGTTGACCACCCTATTAGTAAACCAATTTTTGCCCATTGTCGACGGATAGTTAGTCAACTGGACTCCAAACTATCCTAGTGTGAACGCTTACTTGCCGGCTAAGTTAACTTGCATCTAGCACTAAAGGCTACTAACCCTGTATTACCGAGGCTACAAGACAGGCTTCCTAGCCGTTCAACCTAACGAGATTAAGTCGCATTCAGTGCAGGAAACTAGAGTAGTAATAAAGAATACAACTTTCTTTTATGGTTCTGAAGATTGGCTTTTACTAGCCCTGTATCACTGAGGCTACAAGACATGCTTCCTAGCAGTTCAACCTAATGAGATTAAGTCACATTTAGTGCAGGAAACTATAGTAATAATAAAGAATACAATTTTTTTTATGGTTCTGAAGATTGACTTTGTTTCTGTGCACAAAGGCTCGTCGATCCAAAGAATAATAAGACCTTCTAAAGCTCTGTATCATTAAGTTGACAATTAAGTATTTATCTGCAGAACGAGCCTATTACGGTATTTATCGAGATCATTCCCCTAATCAGACCTAATTATCCACCTAACAAGCCACACAATCAGACATCTTAACCTCAATTGACAAAGTAAGTCCCAAGAAGATTACCTAAAGGAGATCACCTAACCCCTCAGTTCAACAGTAACTACCCATATAACCTCTCAGATAGCCATACCATCAACTACCTAATCAACTACTCGTTCCTTCATCAAATCACCGAGTGAAGTAGTTAACGACATGTAGACAATCTGTGTTCACTATTTGTTTGCCAAGACAATAAATGATCGATTTTAACAAACCGACCACCCACACCTAACGACCACAAAAATGTGTTGCTGTCTGTTCCAAGTGGCGGAGACACGGATGGATTTGCTTTCGTTATCCTGTCACTCCGCTTTCCCCTGGTGGTGGTGGTGTGGTGTGGTGGTGGTGGTGGTGGTGTGGTGTGGTGGTGGTGGTGGTGGTGGTTTGGTGGTGGTGGTGGCGGTGGTTTGGTGGTGGTGGTGGTTTGGTGGTGGTGGTGGTGGTTTTGTGGTGGTGGTGGTTTGGTGGTGGTGGTGGTTTGGTGGTGGTTTTGTGGTGGTGATGGTGGTGGTGGTGGTTTGGTGGTGGTTTTGTGGTGGTGGTGGTGGTGGTGGTGGTGGTGATGGTGGTGGTGGTGGTGGTGGTGATTTTGGTGGTGGTGGTGGTGGTGGTGGTGATGGTGGTGGTGGTGGTGGTGATGATGGTGGTGGTGGTGGTGGTTTGGTGGTTTGTTTTGGTGGTGGTGGTTGTTTGGTGGTGGTGGTTGTTTGGTGGTGGTGGTTGTTTGGTGGTGGTGGTGGTGGTGGTTTGTTTGCTTGTTTGTTTGTTTGTTTTGATGGTGGTCGTGGTGGTGGTTGTTGTTGTTGTTGTTTGTTTTGGTGGTCGTGGTGGTGGTGGTCGTGGTCGTGGTCGTGGTGGTGGTCGTGGTCGTCGTCGTCGTCGTGGTCGTGGTCGTCGTCGTCGTCGTGGTCGTCGTCGTCGTGGTCATGGTCGTCGTCGTCGTTGTCGTCGTCTCCCTCTCCACTTCAGCTTACTTCTCCTCCTCAATCTACCCTCCTCTTCCCTTCTTCAACTCCTCATTCATTCCTCTCGTTCTTCCCTCGTTCTCCTCCTTCCTTCCTTCTTTCCTTCTCCTCTCCCTACTCCTTCACTTTCCTCAATTCTCCTCCTCTTTCCTCAATTCTCCTCCTCTTTATCTATTTCCACTGTTTTCCCTCCTCCCCCTCTTATTCTCCATCTTTACCGCCGCCATTCCTTCCCTTTTCCTTCCCTTTCCTTCCCTCTCCTCCTCTCACTACTCCTCCCTCCCCACCTCCGCTCTTCCTTCTCTTCCTCTTCTCCCCTCTTCTCCCTTCTCCCCTCCTCCTCCTCTCCCTATCTTTCCCATCTTTACCTCCTCCCTTCCTTCCCCTTTTCCCCTTCTCCCCTCCTTCCATCCTCCCTTCCTTCCTTTGCCTCTTCTTCTTCTTCGTCTTCGTCTTGTTCATCTGATTCGTCTTTTCCTGCTTCTTCGTCTTCTTCCCCCTCCTCTTCCCCTTCCTCTTCCCTTCTCCCTTTTCCTTTCCTCTCCTTTTCTTCTTCCCCTCCCTTTCTTCTCCCCTTTCAAGTCTTGTTCTTCTTCTCTTCCTCTTCTCCTTCTACTTAAACTTCCCTCTTCCTCCTTCCTCTCTTTTTCCTTTCCCTCTTCCTCCTCCTCCTCCTCCTCCTCCTCCTCCTCCTCCTCCTCCTCCTCCTCCTGTGGAGGCAACGGTTGAGGCAGTGGATCCCCGTTCCCATGGATACTAGAGTAATCCTAAAATGTTGAGCTAGATGCAAAAGCCTCTTCATGTGCGGCACGCCGTGCACCGTGCCTTCTCTATTCTAGTTTTACAGAAACTAGATGACCAGGCTATTTACGACTGTTAGCTCACCATCATTATCATCGTCGTCGTCGTCGTCGTCGTCGTCGTCGTCGTCGCTGGAAGCTTCGTGAGACAAACGCTTCCCGTACGATTCGTCCCTTCGGCCCTTCCCTCAGTCTCATCTCCTATTGCAGTGGCTCTTAACCTGTGGAGAATTCCCCACTGGTGGGGAATGGCGGAGTTGCCAAGTGGGGAATGACCGGTCGGACAGAAGAACCACTGTCTTTTTTTTTTAATCGATGTGTTTTTGTTTCTTTTTGTTTGTTTCTGGTGTTAGAAATGTCAACACTGCATGGGTTAAAATCGAATTTGTCAAAGACCGATGCTGTGGTGGGAAATGGAGAGTTGGCTCACTAAAAATTGGGGAATTGGAGAAAAAAGGTTAAGAACCCCTGTCCTATTGGATACTGAATGCACAAAGTCTACTTGTAAACGGTCAATAATATCTTAGGAAGTTTAAGGATACACCTACCGATTAAAGTCACCATCTCCATAACTTGTTACTCATGTACATTACTTTTCTTTATCATTCCTTCTTCCGTCCTTCAGAATTTCTTCTGTCACTTCTTATGATTCGACTTCTTTGGCGTGATAGTGTATCCAAGGAACAGAAGACTTGGTGATTATCAATGACATACGAATAACTTCGGTGTCTCTCCAGTCATTTCTCCAAAACTCGCTTTGGCATTGTGTCCTCCTTCGTATGCACAAACAATGTCAATCGCTTTCTTCTCAGCCTCAGAATCACAGACATCAGTTGTTTTGTGATATCATGGATGACAGTCACCCTAACTTCCCCTCGCCCTAACCCCTCACCCTAACTTCCCTTTCCACGGGCTCAAACAAATCCCGTGGGAGTGATACTTCACTCCCTCCTCCCCCCCAAAAAAAAATAATAATGATAATAATAATAAAATAGAAAATAAAAATAATAATAATAATAATAATAATAATAATAATAATAATAATAATAAGATAAAAAAAAAAAATCCCCTCCCCCACCACACCCTCTCCCCCCACCCCAGCATTCCATTCTCCTCATCAACTTTATTTCAAATCTCTTCAATTTCTTTCCTGTCTACCAGTGTCTATGCTGTTCCTCAAAATATTATGAGGAGGAGCATTTCAATGATTTTTTTTTTTTTAAGAATATCTCTTCTATAATCTATTCCATAGTGTATTTTAGGTCAGTAGTGTCCTTCTTTACTCTCTTTTAATATTGCAAGACTTACTGGATGGTTAGTGGTTGGAAAGGAAATAGGCAACCCGATAGCGATCTAAGTCTGAGAGGAAAAAAAAAAAACTTGGGAAAAGGTGGATAAATTTGTGGATTCCAGAGGATGTTTGTGGAAGATGTGGTGGTGGTGGTGGTGATTATCATCATCATCAATTTCCGTTTGTTTTTTTTTTTTGTTTTTTTTTTGTCTCGTTCTTTCTTTTCATCTTCGTTTTTTTCTTCTTCTTTTCCTTTCTTATCGTTTATTTACTTTCTTTTTATTCCAACTTTTGTATTTCTTTCCTTTTCTCTTTTTCCCTTTCGCATTTCCTTTCCTTTCCTCTCCTCTTTTTGTCTTCTCCCTCTTGTCCCTCTCTCTTTTCTCTTATTTTTCCTCTTTTCTTTTCATTCTTTTTCTCTTTCGAAGGACAAGGTATTATCCTCTGCTATTTTTAACCCCCACCTGAGAACCAGGCCAAGCTGGTGGAGGAAACGATGGTAATTTTAAGGCCTGGCTTCTTGCAACTGTGCCCGAGCCTAGGCAGACGCTTCGAATAGCCAATAGACTCCCGGATCCAAATTTGCATCGTGGTCATGTTCGGCGTTTCAACGCACAAATCAAAACCAAAATCAACCGATGGTATTCGCTCTTCCAATTGTATTGTGTTCAACAAACAAAATCATATATAAGTCCTTTAATCACAAAAGTTGAATTTACGAAATACATATGTTTAAGGTGATTAATGGAATTAACTTCGTTTCTTCATCGACTAAATTTTAGTCGATGGAAAGCCTTTAAAGCTCTTGAAAAGATCGAGCATAATGTCGTCAAGCAGAATACTTCACACAACTTTAATAAGAAAAGAACGCTCCATACATTCATGTATATATGTACATATATATATATATGTACATATATATATATATATATATATATATATATATATATATATATATATATACACCTTTTTTTTTTTTTTTTTTTCGTTTAGGAATGTCCCCTGTGGGGCTACAAGGAGAAGGATGCCTAGTCCCACTCCCCGTCCCTTTCTTCTCGCCTCTTACGATCCAAGTGGAAATACTTGGTGGCAGTATTCTTTTCCCCCACCACAGGAGGTGCTAAGATGAGAGGGAGGGTGGAGGGGTGTGGAGTGTATTCAGGGATGGAATGGGTGGGAATGATTTTATGCCTTTTCCTTTTTGGCTACCTCCCTTGTAAGGGGGAAAAAGCCTTGGTATATGTATGTATGTATATAAACCTATTCATGAGTAAAAGCAGCAATGACTGCAACAGCTCTGTAGGGAAGAGGGTAAACGCAGAGTATGGGAGTCCAATATATTTAGTTAAATATTGGACTCCCATACTCTGCGTTTGGCCTCTTCCCTACACACCTATTCATGTACTTTTTTCATTAAATACCCTTGTTCATGTGTCTGTGTGCGTGCGCGTGTCTGTGTTTATGTGTGTGTGCGTGTAGAAATCAACAAGGAATCCTAGGCATGGTATGCAGTGAGTTACCCGCACACCTGACAAACAGGTTTCCTGAGGAGGCGGGGCCGCGTTTGCTTTTCGTCGCCTGTTTGATGTTTTCTCGTAATAAGACGAGTTTCTTTTCGCTCCATTTCAGTTCATCTCAACATCAAAAGTGGATTGGGTCTTCCATCTTGTCTTTGCTTGTCTGGGATTTCGTTTAAAAAAGAAAAAATAACTGCAACTCGTTTTTTTTTTCTTTCTTGTGCGTGAGCGTGTTCTGTATATACACATACATGTGTGTGTGTGTGTGTGTGTGTGTGTGTGTGTGTGTGTGTGTGTGTGTGTGTGTTTGTGTGTGTGTGTGTGTGTATTATATATAAAATATGTATAGATATACTATGTGCATGGAAGTCTACATACAGTGTACGCGCGCGCGCGCGCACACACGCACACGCACACGCACACACCTACACGCACACACCTGTATGCATACAAACACAGCTTGCTAATGTAGTGGTTAGCTTCTTGGAGATTCTTTCCTTATGGTGTCGAGTTCTAGCCTCGCTCAAGGCATGAAAGTTGTTAGTAATCGTCACTGTCCTCCTTGAGCAAGGGTTGGGTGTATGGAGTATGTAAATGGGGATAACATTTCCTATCGATAGGATTATATGGTCTGTAAGCTCTCATCCGGAAGCGTAATAGCTGTTAATCACGGGTCTAGCACGTGATCCATGACCATGATGATTAGCATACTAAAACGTTGGGGTTTGGTACCAGATAAGACTACCGTGGTGAGACAAGCTAATCCACCTTGGTTTTCGTTGTAGGATTTGCTGTAGAACGATGAACACTGTATACAAGTAAACGTGTACACACACTAAGGGTGACTAGGCATCATGTGTATGCATACCCTTCCCCGGATATCCATTAATAAGTACCGCCATCTCCTTCTCGACTGAGAACGCCACTATGTACATTCTTACATCCCTCATCCTATCCTCGCCACTATGTACATTCTTACATCCCTCATCCTATCCTCGCCACTATGTACATTCTTACATCCCTCATCCTATCCTCGCCACTATGTACATTCTTACATCCCTCATCCTATCCTCGCCACTATGTACATTCTTACATCCCTCATCCTATCCTCGCCACTATGTACATTCTTACATCCCTCATCCTATCCTCGCCACTATGTACATTCTTACATCCCTCATCCTAACCTCTCCACTATGTACATTCTTACATCCCTCATCCTATCCTATTCCAGGTATTAAACAGCTTTCCGTTACATCCCCTTCGAGCTAACCTATCCCCGTAGCTAATCGAACAAGGCTTTGAACCCAAACAAGGCCTCTCCAGAACCTCTCTGGGGGTAAAAGAGGATTGAATCTACCTGTGCTATCTGAAGCCTTCCATGGTCTCTTCAGCCGCTTGCGTGCCGCTGTAGCTCTCAGAGACCGACTGCTGTAGGCAATGCTCGCAGCAAGAGGCAGCGCCAGGGAATGCAGGAAGTCTGTCTAAAGCAACACCACGAAAGGACGGATCCTGCACGATGTTCCGCTCGTTATTGCTTTATCTAGTACCTGGTAAACCTCTAACAAGGGAAACGTCCCAAGGCTCCGTCCTGACGTTGTGTTTCGATAGATAGACTAGTCGGCAACTGGCGATCACGTACAATGCAGGAAGTACCGTTGCTTGACATCTATTCCGAAGCCCTAGGAACGACCTTCACTTGAAGAGTGTAAGGATCGAAGATGTCATGTACTTTAACTTATACGCGAAGGTGACGTTAATCTTCTCGGCTGAGTAGAATTAATTATCTAGAGTGATCTACAATAACGCGCTGAGTACGTTGCCTCTTCCGAATAGTTTTATTTGTGATGATATCTATTTCTTCGTAAGGGAAGGTCTGAGCCATGAATTACGATTTATGTTGGTGAATCTTCTTTACCTCGCTGTCTTTTTAACATATAGTGTGCCCCTTCCTCAGTCTCCACCCAAAGGCTCGAACACGTATCTACCATATTCGTTTACAGTTAGTGATGTTATTTTTAGAATGTAGATATTCGTAATATTAACCCCTTTACAAATTAAGTAAGGGAACCACGTAGAAATGAATGAAATAGCCTGTCGGACGCAAATAGAAAGGATAAGTGCCTCCTAGGACGAAAGGGATGAATGATAATGATGGTCTGTTCGATCCGCGGGTACTTCACAAACCGGACCCTGGTCTGTTGGAAACTCCCGGGCGTCCTTTTCCTCGACTTCTCTCGTTGTCCGTTACATAAAGGTTCGCCGCTGAGAACCATTCCTTTTTCGAAACCCTCGTTTCTCCTCGACGTCTTTCAGGCTGCAATGTATTTCTTTACGGGGTTCATAAACAACATAATCACCAGAGTAATGAGATGAAGCCATAAGACGCTTGTCAATGTGCATACGGTTTCAACTCTTCATAGTGGAATCATTTGATTCCTTTGACGTCACGCATGGCATGGCAATATCATGCATACTTCAAGCAGGTGGAGCTTAATGAGTCAGACATACAAGATGGCGAAGTAAACTCAGGTTTTAGCTTTAAAACTGGACCGAGAACAACTACATTGTGTGTGTGTGTGTGTGTGTGTGTGTGTGTGTGTGTGTGTGTGTGTGTGTGTGTGTGTGTGTGTGTGTGTGTGTGTGTGTGTGTGCGCGTGTGTGTAAGGTTTGTACATGCACCATTTCGCTACGATTATGTTATGGCTAACACCTAATGTTCTCCTTCCATTGTAAAAAGAACCTCATGTAGATGATGTCGACATTGCCTCACCTAAATCCTCCTCAGCGGTAACTCACTTTACCGTTGTTCCCGACATAAGACGATTTAGCTCAGCTCAATGTACCGAAGAGGTAATCATATGACAATCAATTGCATACACAATGTAAGCGCACACTGTCTTACCCCCAGAGTTCCACATCCTCATAAATAAAACCATCAGTTGAGAGCTAGATCAAAAAATCCCTGGAGCGCAACACAAATGGGTCAAGAGGGCAGTGAAAGAGGTTTGATTCACAGAACCGGAGGACGATCATATGGAGGTGAGTATATCCCTCAAGTAGACACAGGTAAACGACCTGGTAAGGTGCGCAGGCAGTCAGCCAGGCAAGAAGGAGTGTCCAGAGTGGTGTGTCCTGGCGGTGGGCCCAACGCGCATGCCCTTACATGAATGGCGGAGTTCGGGTTCACATGTGAATTCAAACGAGTTCTTCCCTCTGCTGCTGCTGCTGCTGCTGCTGCTGCTGTGCTGCTGCTGCTTCGAAGCCGGTGGACGAACATATGAACTGCCGTCCACTACGAGGCAACGGAAGCATGTGTAAGCTGCTCGTCCATGCTTGGTTTTTCTTATAGCAATTGGGTACCGTGTGTTGTCCTCTTCACACACACACACACACCCTCCTCTCCATGATCAACAGTTCACTTTCGTTTCTTTGACTGCAGTTCGCTCGATTGCCTCCACCCTCCCTCCCTCTTGTCGTTCGAGACGTCGCCGCCACTGTTATCCACTCCCTACCGGGTGAGCGGACCTTTTCCTCTCATTGTACCTGGCGTCAGGCGATCACTCATCTCAGTGAGGGCCTTCCTTCGGCACCAAACAGGTGACATTCCATCTCGATGAACCCCGTCATCACCGGGTGGGACTTTTCCTCACGTTCTGTTTAATGTCTGGGCCTTTTTGTTCAATTCCGTGGCTCCCCGCGGCAGCGAAGAGGTTAAAAGAGATGCGGTCATTGACGCCGAGTCTCTGACAATCGGGTTCAGACACGTCTATGTACCGCTGTGTGAACCACATAAACATGACATAGTTTACAGAACACCTTTGATATCGGACGTATTTAGCGAATTAAAAATGTGTGGATTTAGTCGGAACAAAAATTCGTCAATTGCATTATGCCAACGCGCTGTGTGTTTTGTATTTTGCGAAGAAACCAGCGCTTCTATCCTTGTGAATAATACCGTGGCCAAGGTTGGAGAGATGTGGTTTGAGGATACCAGGAAGGATAGTAGAAACTGAGAGCTCCCGGCATTCTTATGCAGAAGACTCGTGCGGCCAATGCACTATGCGAGGGTCATCGTTCTGAAGAGGAGGCCGATCGGGAGAGTATTACCCAAGACAGTAATAAACTACCTCGGCCTTTCACGACCAACACGATAGACATATACGTGCCCACTTCCAAAATCACCTGCATTCACCAACTCTGCCACTCTACCTACAACTCCACTGTCTACCATCACACCCAGACTCCACTGCAGTCGACTACGCCATCCATCAACACCTCTGCAGGTTACATCACCAAATGCACCTACACCCTTGGTGGATGTGCCTACATTCACCCGTTGCATACAACCCTGCCTGTTACCACATTCACTGCTTGCTACAACACCCACCAACAATGCCACAATCTACCACCATATCCACCAACACCGTCGCTACCTGTTACCATATCCACCAACGCTGCTGCTGTCTGGTACCACATCCAACATCGCCGTTCCCGCCTTCTACCATATCCACCACCACTAGCAGTTTATAAGCAACACGACTCCAGTTGCCTTTGCCAGGGTTGTCTAGGTCAGCACCCGAGCGGAGGCTGCAGGTTGGCTGGCTGGAGGCAGAGGCAGGGGGCTGGTGGCGGCTGGATTGGGGGTTGGTTGGTTGGCGGCCTGCAGACGTGGAAGTGCCGGGCGGCGAACCGACGGGAAGGTCTGCCTGTCGACTGGTGGCGGGCGGACGAGCGAGCGAGCGAGCGGACGCTGGGGCTGGTTGGGCAACCAGTTCTGGAGTAGGAGTTTTTACACACGAAGTGATATCTGTGAGTTCGAGACCGGCCTAGTACGAAGGGCGAGAGTTTAGGTGATGGTCGCTGTTGTTGTTGTTGTTGTTTGGTAGATTCTGTCACCGACGAAGGAGGGTGATGGTGCTGACGTCACTTCCTGTTCGGGTGTTTTGTTTTTTTCTTTCTTTTTTTCTTTTCTCCCCCTGCAGCAAGCAACCCTCTTCGCGTCGTGTCGGAGGAGGCGACCACGCCACTTCGGTTGCTTGCCAGGAATGTCGTTGGTCTTTTGCGTGTCGAGCTTGCACGAAGAACGGCATCCCAAGTCCATCTTACCGTCCGTCCGTCTGTCTGTTTCTCCTCGCCCGTCTCTAGTCTTCACCGGACTACTACTACATTCCTTCTTCCCTCTTCCATCCTCTATCTTTCCTCCCCTCCCACTCTCCTCTATCCCTCCTCCTCCCCACGCCACTCTCCCCCGGTCCATCTTCCTCCTTCTCCCCACTCTCCCCACTCTCCCCCTGCGTTCCTCCACTGACGCGTTCTCGCGATTCCCCACAGAGAGAGGAGGAGGGTAGAGTGGGACGCAGGCGCGCGGGATCTGCCCCAGCCGGGGAAGTTAGATTGGTGAAACCTCGCAAGCTGGGTGTACACTATTCAATTAAGGAGTAGGGAACATCTGGCATGGGGGTCCTTTGTTTCACAACCATTATTTTCAAAAGGATAAGGAAAAGGGGCTAGGTAAGCAATAATGATAATGTAACAATAATAATAGTAATAATGATAATAATTAAAATATCGATAATGATAATAAAAATTATGATAATTATGATGATCATGGTGAGGATGACGGTAATAGCAATAACAATAATAGTTATACTGATAGTTATACTGATAGATAATGGTAATTATAATGTAGTTTCTAAATCTCATTGACTGAAACCCCGCCACCCCACAGTATCCGGCGATGGTCCTGTATCATATTAGTGCGGGTCTTTTTTTTTTTTCTTCTTTTTTTTTTCTTTTTTTTTTCACTAGTTAAAAGATGAGCGGCGCCGAAGCGCTCAACGATTTTTAGAATTTGTGCGAAAAATCAGAGGAAAAATGGTTCATAAAAATCATAGGCCCAGTACCCGAATCCCTGCATTACCTAATATGAGGTTGTTAACGAGACTTGAAGATGACCGGGGTGGGAGATGATTCCCTCCGATGCCCGTCACGCAGGACCACCACAAGGGAGTGCCCAGAAGGAGATTATTATTCCCGTTTTTTTTTTTTTTTTTTTTAATTAGTGTTATTAATGATATCTATTGCATCAACTGAGGACTCGTCTATACTCTGAGAAGAATACTAATCACTTCTTCCACCCGCCCTACCTCCACACTCCATAAATTTACTCCTTCTTCCGCCTCTTCGACTCCATGTCGCCGATGCTAAGGACAGAAGCGCTGGATACCGGTGACAAAATGTTCTCGAGTCATTGTTCACGTACCGATAGTACCACCTTCTTTGTTCTGTCCGTCGCCAGGATCTTTTATTCAGCTTTGTGGTACTACATCTGCAGCAAAATGGCTTCGTCCATCTTGATTAATCTGTTCTGCACCAGATTCAACTCTTCCTTTGAATCTGGCTGTAATTAGGCTATTTCGTTCACATATTACTACTACTACTGCTACTGCTGCTGCTGCTGCTACCACTACTACTACTACTACTACTGCTGCTGCTACTACTACTGCTACTGCTGCTACTACTGCTACTACGATTGCTACTACTACTGCTACTGCTGCTACTACTGCTACTACGATTGCTACTACTACTGCTACTGCTGCTACTACTGCTACTGCTGCTGCTACTACTGCTACTACTACTACTACTACTACTGCTGCTACTGCTGCTACTACTGCTACTACTACTACTGCTGCTGCTACTGCTACTTCTGCTACTATTGCTACTACTATTACAACTACTACTACTGCTGCTGCTAGTACTACTGCTAGTACTACTGCTACAACCACCACTACTACTACTACTACTACAACCACCACAACTACTATTACTACTACTACTACTACTACTGCCACTACTACTACTACTACTACTACTGCCACTACTACTACTACAACCACCACTACTACTACTACAACCACCACTACTACTACTACAACCACCACTACTACTACTACTACTACTGCCACTACTACTACTACTACTACTGCCACTACTACTACCACTACTACCACTACTACTACCACTACTACCACTACTGCTACTACTACTACTACTGCCACTACTACTACCACTACTACCACTACTACTACCACTACTACCACTACTGCTACTACTACTACTGCTACTACTACCACTACTACTACCACTACCATCAACACTACCACCACCACCAACCTGCTACTCCTACTACCTTTAATACTACTGTTGTTTTTACTTTTACTACTTCTTACATTGCTACTTTAATTGCTACTATACTACTGTTGATACTGCCACTACCAGTAGTAGTCGTAGTAGTGTAGTAATTGAAATAGTTCTTCTATTATTAATACTACTATTGTCACAACAATTACAGCTACTACTCGCAATAGTAATAGCCCCATGCATTCCTGGTTCGTATTGTCCTCATATTCCAAATTACTAATAGCAAGGTCCTTTACGTCTAATTGGCCACTAAACACAGAATCTTACCTCAAGTGGTTAGTGACTGAATTGGATTGTTTGTTAGTTTTGCTTCAGATGAAAATTACCTAGGCTATGATGCAATCTCATATCGATATTCAGCATGTGCTAGATAATAGATAACAAAATATTTACCGAAAATAAAAGAACAATATAATATATATATATATATATATATATATATACATATATATATATGTATATATATATATAATATGAGAAATTCGCTAGTGAACAGCGACATCAATCAGATAGTTGTTATGGCCGTCGCGCATAGGACTCGAACCTACTGCTCTGACGCCAAGAAGCTCCTGAGGCAGTGGGTGAAAGAGGAAATATGGGTCGCAGGCAGCGGTCTTTCCTAATCTCGGGAACCAGTAGCGTTCCGAGTTCAGAGAGTTTTAACCATCAGTGGCTGAGTGGGTTAAGGCACTGCCTCAGGAGCCTCTTGGCGTCAGAGCGGTAGGTTCGAGTCCTATGCGCGACGGCCATAAAAATAATTTTATATATATGTATATATATATACATATATAATATATATATATATATATATATATATATTATATATATATAAACGCATGAAAGAGAGGGCGAAGTTGATAGGAACAAGTGGCTAGTGGCAACTAAAATAGCACAACTGATATCGTTCATGAGAACTATGTTACCCAACATGCTAATAATCTTGGTTCCAATTTAGGCATATCTGTCACAACGGCAAACCAATTTGAGTTACCGTTTTCTATGTCTGTACAAAATGAAGAAACATCTCGCTCAAGAGCAATAACGCTGAAGAAGATATCATACCGCAGTATTAGGAAAAGAAATGCTCCTATATTATTATCATCCATCCAAGAAAGAACCTTCCCTCCTTAGTATATGTCGCCATTTTTTCATTTCATTTTAATCGACACCACCTCAAGAGAGAAGCAGTTTGTTATGGCACACTAGCAGCTGTTCTGTCACAGTCGTTACTGCTGCTGGAATTGGGTTTGTTATTGATAAAGTAGCGTTATATTTCGAGAACAAATAAAACAATCCCATATTAAAAATGTAACAAGATTAAAAAGATTGAAATGGGCAGGGCATGTTACAAGGATGCAAGAAGATAGATGGCCAAAGAAAGTGCTCAGTAGTGGAGTGCGTGGAAGACGACCACTTGGACGACCTAGAAAAGACTGGAGGAGATGCGTTGAAGAAGATGTGCAGATATGAAGAATAGAACCAAGAGAATGGAAGGAGGTTGTGGCACAGGACAGAAAGACATGGCGAGACACTTCAAAGGCGTTTATGGATCACCAAGTGACCCGAAGATCAGCGGATTAAGAGTAAGAGTAAGCATTATATTACTTAAGCCTAATTGACACAGGGCTAGTAACAGTGCTAGTTACAAGTTAACTTGCCCGGCAAGTAAGTGTTCACACTAGCTTAGTCTGGAGGCAAGTTTACTTACTTTCCCGTTAACATTGGGCAAGTAGATGGATAGTTTACAAGTCACTTACACTAGCACTTACTGAACTAGCCCCGTACCAACTAGGCAATAAAGGTGTTTTCTTTGGGTATATTTTCATAGAATACCTCTTGACGGATTCTTGTAACTTGTTCATTTCTACTTGGCAAGAATCCCATTAACAACAAAGCCTCTTGTGAACATCAAATTACGTTTCTTGACGAAATGGATACTTCAACATGGAGAAAAAATATTGAAAAGATCTTATTTCATTGAAATCAAACCTTGGAAATCAAGCTGAAGAAAATGTTTCTTTGAGTTTAATTTGCGAAAATATGGAGTTGTTTATCCGAAGATCAAGTAAAGTTCATTCGCTTGGGAAATGTCCTTTGCTAAGACCGTAAAGGCATTGTACATCACCCTACTCCAGCCATAATGTAGCGGCACATTAGGCTAGCATCCTTTTTGTTTTTTCTACTTGCTTTTGCTACTTGCTTTTGCTATTTGTTTTTGCTATTTGTTTTTGTTACTTGTTTTTGCTACTGGCTTTTGCTACTTGCTTTTGCTATTTGTTTTTGCTATTTGTTTTTGTTACTTGTTTTTGCTACTGGCTTTTGCTACTTGTTTTTTCTACTTGCTTTTGCTACTTACTTTTGCTACTTGTTTTTGCTACTTCGTTGAAGTAGAAACTACTTCTGTTACAATATTCTAGACTTCCATAAGAACATCTCAACAATGTGTCTAACATTCGTGTTCTAGGTTTAACTTCTCTTAGTTCGTCATCCAACTTCTCACACTATGACGCAAGAATAATTTGACGTTAGGAAATTTGAAAAACAAAAGATCGTAACCGAAGTCGTTTCACTCAAAACGAAGTAGCAAAAGCAAATAGCATGCTTGCGAGAACTGCCTAGCGTGCCTCCATCTTTGTCTCTTATGTTTAAGCCGAAGTCGTTTCTACTCAAACGCAGTAGCAAAAGCAAGTAACATGCTAGCAAGAACCATCTTTACGGTATCATATTGTCTCTTATGTTTAAGCCTTAAGTTGTGGATCAAACCCAACGAGGCTTAAACGTTGATCCTCTTCAGGGACAGAATCTAAGCTCTTTTTCTTCTTCTGCTGTACTCCCACTGTTCCTAAAATCTTTATCCTCCCTTTAATGAATCCACGAATCAGTCTGTCTTTCCTTTGAGTTTTATCCAGATTTTTCGTCAGCAGCTAGAGTTCCTGAAAGGAATGGATCGTAGATCATGGAAGGGATTATACCGACTCAAGCAATTAGGAGCGCTGGTATAGTTTCGGACAATTAAAGAGAATTAGCTGCATAATGGAGCGGGCACAGTCCCACAATGAATGTGCTATTTCACGTAATGGACAGCGTTTGTTTAGTCTGAATGATGATATTACCCCGTCACAGAGGACGCCACGAAGCGAGGCAAAGTTCATAACTACTTTTGATTAATACCCGGAAGGCAAGCTTACAAAAGTGTTACCCATTAGTGAACATTTGTGCAAATGTTCAGACTGTACAGTGAACAAGGTAAAGAAGAACACTAAACAGTATTAGCATCCGCACTGAGATAGATTTCTTCTCATGAAGAGTGGTATGGAAAGTGGATCAAAGGCTTTAACAAGGGTGATGCAAGCAAGGTCATCATATTAAAACAACAGGGCAGGACTCGCAGTAATGGTTATAAACTGGATAAATTTAGATTTAAAAAGGAAATAGGCAAGAATTGGTTTACTAATAGGGTGGTCGACGAATGGAATAAACTTAGTAACCATGTAGTAAGCGCTGAAACTATCAGTTGTTTTAAGAAACGATTAGACAGCTTTATGGATGGGGATGACAGGTGGTGATGGATACGGAACTGCCTAGTGTAGGCCTTATGGTCTCTTGCAGTCTCCTTCATTCTTATGTTCTTATGTACTTATGTTATCTGCAAGCAAATGATATACCTTGGACAGAGTATGGAGCTACTGTTGCTATATCATTTTCGAAAGGTGAAGTGAAGAAAACGGAATTTGTTCTTCTTAATTGAAAATGTCATGAAGATTCAATTGGCTCATTACCCACGAAGAGAGGCCAGAGCGCTTCCACAGATTACATAGAATGTGTTCGGATGTTCACTGGCCGAGTGAGTTAGAGCGTCTCTACTTGGGGCGGAGGTCGAGGTGAGGGCATTTCCAACCTTGCCTCCAGAGAGTTGGATCAAGGGTATGGTTCGCTAAATTCCACGCTACAAAGTCCTCTGTAAGGGGAACTGTCTTAGCCTCCTGATAGGAGTCTGTGTCGTTAAACCGAATCACATATAATGAGTATCTGGACATAATACAGTTCTTCGAACTCGCCACGAAGTCGGTAGCCTGAAGATGCATGAGGCTCCTCTCGGTAGGTCCTACGCTCACTTCCTGACTCACCTCCAGAGGTAGGAAGTCCCTAACTCATATCTGAGATACACAATTCGACTTCATCTCTCTCCGGGGGGATGAAACAGAAGCCCAATTCGTCACTGTAAGAGACATAAACCTCATTGAATCACCATCCGGTGCACGGATCCTATTTCATAACCGAAATGGATGTTATCCTTACTTTATCATCACATAAATACCGACTGCTTTCATACCACGAGAGACAATGCCCCGAGTTCACAGCTGCAATAGAACCCTCGAGTGTCACGGTCATTGGTGCAAAGCCAGTGTTTAATTCGCATTAGATTCTGTGTCTCAATTTACGGAGTATTTGGGGAGGTGCCAGACATTTCATGGCCAGTCCCCTGGTGATACAGACATCAGGTCCAGACTTCTCCGACAAGATAGGTTTCAAGGCCAGGCCGCGACACAATACGATGAGATTATAGTTTATGGAACTGCCTAGTATAGGCATCATGGTCTCCTGCAGTCTCCTTCATTCTAATGTTCTTATCGAACTTGTATCTAAACCCACAAAGACACTTCGACGTCCTGTTGTATTGCACTGGAGTTCAAGTTTTGTTGTCAAGTTTCCAAACATTGCATATATTTTATATTCTTCGAGAGAATGTACTGAGCTCTTTCTGGTCAAAGTTGATAAATAGATCTATCTGTCTATATACCAAGGGTCTCTATCCCCCTACAAGGAAGATAGCCAGTCAAGGTACGCACCCACTCCCACCCAGTCCACTCCCACCCAGTCCACTCCCACCCAGTCCACTCCCATCCAGTCCACTCCCACCCAGTCCACTCCCATCCAGTCCACTCCCATCCAGTCCACTCCCACCCAGTCCACTCCCATCCAGTCCACTCCCACCCAGTCCACTCCCACCCAGTCCACTCCCACCCAGTCCACTCCCACCCAGTCCACTCCCACCCAGTCCACTCCCACCCAGTCCACTCCCATCCAGTCCACTTCCACCCAGTCCACTCCCATCCAGTCCACTTCCACCCAGTCCACTCCCATCCAGTCCACTCCCATCCACCACCTACTGTGTCCCTCTCATCTTAGCCCCCTCATGGGGTCATCCTCGTCTCCTACCCTCTTCCAGGGTCAAAAGTAATAGAGTAAGGCACAGTAGATAGATAAGAAAAAGAAATTAGACGAGATATTTTGCTTTTGCTGAATAAAAGAATTCCCAAAGTTATGTTAGTACTCTACCACAAGTAACTCGAAGGTAGACTCTCTGGTATGTCGTGCCTGTGCCTCTTCCAGGCGACTCTATGGAAGGACTCCCCATTTCCAGGCTGAGGGGATTCCAGGCGAGCGTAGCGGGGCCAGTGGGGCTCACGCTCAGCGAACACTGCCGGAAAATTACACTTCTCTGCCATTTCTCCCCTCCTTTCCTGTCTTTTCCTATCATTCTTGCTCGATCTCCTTTTCCGTTCTGTTTGCTCCTTTGGTCCTGTTTGTTATTCTGCTTGTCTTTACTACTGTGTGTTTTCATCCAACTTCTTTGTTATTTACGTTATTATTGTTTTTGTTTATTTATTTGTTTATCGTTATTATGGAGGGTGGAGGGGAGTGGAATGTATAGGAAATGGAATGGGTGGGAGTGGTTTCTTTGCCTTTTTCTTTTTGGGCTACCCCCTCCCCCGTGTAAGGGGGAAAAGTATATGTATGTATGTATGATTTTTTTCGCATCCGACCTAGATATGGACCAAAAGGTCTCCTGTCGGCATGTTCCGCCTTTGTAATCCTTTTGTAACCTCTCCTTGTACTAGTGCCTCATCTTTCGACTTTAATGCTTTCTCCTTTTTGCTCCATTCCTTCCCTTCTTTGTTCTCCACCTTTCTCCCTGCCTCTGTCTTCTTCTCTTCCAGTTGTTCTTCCTAGTTTTTCTTACCTCATTTCAAATCATATTCTTTTTTCTCCACCTTTCTTTCTTATATACCTTCTATCCCATTTTTGTTTCTTGCATTTTCTTAGCGTTTCTTTCTTCGCTTTGTTAGATTTTCTTATTTGTTTCTTGTCTTTGTATTTTTCTTTCTTTAGGAAACAAGTTCACTTCAATGCGGGAATTTGTAGTACGTTTCATCATGAGATGTGTTTTCTTCAAAATACTTGCTTAACAGAGGCACTTTTGGTATATCACAAATTATCTCAACCAATCAGAAATTTGTTTCCTAAAGGAGCTTGATCTCCAGACACGTAATATAATCGAACTCGAACTTCGTCCTTGATGGAGAGTGACTTAGCTCGGAATTTAACCTGAAACGCTTATGAAAACTGCAGTTGCGTTTTCCTTGGCAGTATGCACCATTGATGATGAAATCGTGGCACAGAACTGGGAAGTCTTTGGGTGATAACAGTTATGGGTTTCTGGTTCCAAAACATCGAAGAAGAAGAAAAATCACGATTCCTTTCTGCGCAGGCAAGACACGAAGGAAACCAATATATATCTTTCCCATATCTGTCGGTCACTTCCCGTTTGTGGAAACCCCGCAGCGGCGGAGAAACTCTAGCCGCGCTCCGATTGTATACCTTTTCCCATCTTTCTGACTCCCGATACGAAATTTCCTTCCTTGGTTGTGTCTTGCAAATATGATGCTCAGGCTATGTTGACTCCAGAGGAAGGGAATGGATGGTGTCTAGAGTAAGGCATTCGTGGGAATTAGTTATGTATGCCAATTTACGCCCATTTGAATGGTAAAAAAATATCATGTGTAATGTAGGTCAAACAGGTATGTAAGTGTACACACACACACACACACACACACACACACACACACACACACACACACACACACACACACACACACACACACACACACACACACACACACACACACACACACACACACACACACACACACACAATGTATATATGTACATGGTGCGTAGGGTATTTCAAGCCACTTTATTTTGTAGTATTTCTCCTTTCAATCAAATCTGAATCTTTGATTTTTGCAATGAGGTAAGGTCAATTCATATGTACGATCACCGGAAAATCGACTGATCTGCGTTACGTGGATGCTGAAGAAGATCCAAAGCTTCAGAGAACACAGAATGCTCTGGTTTTTCTTTGGTTAAAAAAAAGAATCAATCAGGACCAAAATCTTGCTAGAATTAATGAGTTGTAGTTATGAAGAACTCCATCTTATGTCCTCAGGATCACCAAGTTTCCAGAACCTGGAATGGTTAGTTAAAGAAGGACATGTTATGTCACATTATTTTTTCTTAACGGTAATTCTTCTGGCTACGTTGAGGTGCTTGGAAAGCCTCTTAATCCTTCCATAGAAAGATTAAGCGGTGGAGGACCAGACATGTTTCAGCCTCTCACAAACCTCAAGCGGCCCAAGGAACCATGACAGATCCTACGATCATGTGACGCCCAACATATGGCCTCTAAATTCACCAGACTGCTACGTTAGAATCATTGTTGATAGGAGACTAGTCATCAACCCCACAATACCACCGATTCACAGAAGGCCGCCGTTGTCAAGATAATTGTCTGAAATGGAGCACTTGATTCACGCATTTCAGCGCTTCCGATCCTGCACTGATGTGTTAATGATGCTGGGTACTTGCCCGTATGTTATATATAAATATATATACATATATATATATATATATATATATATATATATATATATATATATATATATATATATCGTGATGTAGCAATCGGTTAAGTCACTACAGCGCTTGTCACGCGCTAGCCGGGTTTGAGTCCTTTGCCGTACCATGTTTCAATTTCTGCATGTTGGACTCCACGGGTCTCCCGACGTTGATGGCTTAGAATTAAAGTGCATTGTGGTTGATAAAAACGTATTTATATTCACTGGGACCCATTCAGTGTTGTACATATATATATGTATATTTATATATATATATATATATATATATATATATACACTATAGCATATGTAATGCATATTGTGTACTTTGAGTGGATGAGGGGGTAATTACCATATAATGAAGCATTGCTCTAAGATGTGAGGAGCAATGTAGAAGGTTCCTGATCTGGTCGCGAGAAAACCAGGTTCGAATCCCGGCAAGTACTAAGCATTCTCATGATTTACCAATGTTTGCAATAAAGGACATCAGAGAAAGAGGAGGAGGAGGAGGAGGAGGACGAAGAGGAGGAGTAGGGCAATAATGTCTCAATATTCGTACTTTGTATGGTTGCGTTGATTACACTAGTTTCATAATACATTCTCAATTGAAGCCATTTCGATACAAAGAATAAACAGTGCATAGATCTAGACTAGAGACGGAGGAGGGAAGTTTCCTAATTTCTACATTTAATTTCCCCCTAAACAGCCCACGTTTTTCCTCAGGAAGTCTTTAGGAAAACGTTTACATTCTTGCGCGCCACAATTAAAGAGAAAAGAATAGGAGGGGAAGCCAGTGTGAGTAAAGGTCTATAGGACACATCAGTAAAGGTCTATAGGACACATCAGTAAAGGTCTATAGGACACATCAGTAAAGGTCTATAGGACACATCAGTAAAGGTCTATAGGACACATCAGTAAAGGTCTATAGGACACATCAGTAAAGGTCTATAGGACACATCAGTAAAGGTCTACAGGACACATCAGTAAAGGTCTATAGGACACATCAGTAAAGGTCTATAGGACACATCAGTAAAGGTCTATAGGACACATCAGTAAAGGTCTATAGGACACATCAGTAAAGGTCTATAGGACACATCAGTAAAGGTCTATAGGACACATCAGTAAAGGTCTACAGGACACATCAGTAAAGGTCTATAGGACACATCTTCTTCCAGATAAAAGTTTAAAGTTCACGGAGGAGCACGTGTTAAGGATGTTCCGTGGAACACCCATACATGGAAAAGACTGTATATTTTTATACTGTATATTTACATATTGTATATTTATATACTGGATATTTATGTACTATATATTTTTTTTCAAACTTCGACGAGATAACTGCCAGAAGATAAAGGTGGTTTGTGTCATCTTGTATTCTTCTCATTCTTCAGGGCTGGAATGAGGTGGGTCATTTATTTGGGTTGTGGAATGAACAGTCGGCACAGTGGACCTATGACCAGTTCTATAAATGTTTTCATTTTCGGAATCTAGATTTCAGTCCCATAATCAGGAATTTCAGACGTTTCAGTGGCACTAATGTGTCAATAACTGTTCCATCTTTAAGATCAAGATTTTTTTTTTCTTTTTTTCTTTTTTTAATGAAACGAGTTCCGTCTTGTTCGGAGGAGCTCTGTCGCTATTCAAACGCCATTCACTGCAGAGCCACCAATACAAGGATGATGCAGACAAGGTCATCATATTAAGACAGTAGGGTAGGACTCGCATTAATGGATTTAAATTGGACAAATTTATATGAAGGAAATAGACAAGAACTGGTTTGCTGGTTAGTGAATTGAATAGACTTAGTGAAAATGTAGTGATCGCTTAAACAATTGGTTGCTTTAAGAGAAGATGAAATAAATCTAAATAACTTTATGGATAGGGATGAAATGTTGTAAGGGACATGGAACTGCCTAACGTAGGCCTTATAGCCTCTTGTAGTCTCCTTCATTCTTATGTTCTTATGCGCTAAACCGACTTGCGTCTCCACCAAACCGCCCTGTTACCTAACCCCTCTGTATCCAGCCATAACCATCATAATGCAAAGTCATCCCGAACCCGGATCAAACCGGTTGGCCTCCTCAAGAACCGGTCGGCCTCCTCAAGAACCGGTCGGCCTCCTGAAGCGTCGACGCGACGCTGGACGGTTGCATCACAGGTTGACGTGAAGGAGAGAAGGAAACACAATAGAACGGAAAGAAAAGGGGGAGAGATGATAAGACGAAAGCGGAGGAAGATTATGAATAAGATAAGAGATGATAGCAGATGGGGAAGGGACTGGTCAGAAGGGGAATAGGAAGGGAGAAGAGGGAAAGAAGAGGTGGGAAGAGGAGAAGGGGTGAAGGAGTTGGGGAGAGGAGAGCCGAGAGGGGAAAAGAGAGTAGTTAAAGAGAGAGAAGAAACGGGGGAAGGGAAGAAGGTAAAGGTAAGTGAAGAATGGAAATAGAGAGAAGAGGGTAAAGGTAGAGAAGCAATATGGGCAGAAGGGTAGAGTAGAGAGAGAGAGGGGGGGGGGAGGTAGGGGAGAGAGAGGGGAGGAGACGGGAGGGGAGGGGAGGGGAGCAAAGGACAAAGAAGACGCCTAACACTCGGCTCCACCTCAATCTGGGAAATTGAGAGGAAGATTCTGTTCAAGCAGAAAAACGGGAGTCGGAGAGTGTAGGGAGAATGTGGAGTAAGAGATGACTCTGTGTGTGTGTGTGTGTGTGTGTGTGTGTGTGTGTGTGTGTGTGTGTGTGTGTGTGTGTGTGTGTGTGTGTGTGTGTGAGCGAGTGTGTGCGTTCGCGTGCGTGTGTGTGTGTGTGTATGTGTGTGTATGTTTTCTTTTTTGTGTGTGTGTGTGTATGTTTTCTTTTTTTGTATGTGTATGTGTGTGTGTGTGCCTGTAATGGTGAAATAAGGTTTGAGGAAAGGAAGAATAGAGAACACGATTCTAAAACTCCTGAAGAAGAGAGAGAGGTGGAGAAAACTAAGTAGAAATTGTTATCGTTATTCTCGAAGTAAAGAGAAAAAGAACAAAACAAAATAGAAAGAGAAAAGGGTCAGAAAAGACATAAATGAAAGGCGGAAGAAAATGCCGAGCAATGACGAGAAGACAATAAAAATAAAGCGAGGACAAGAAGAAGAGAAACTGAAGCAGAAGTATACAAAAAAAAATAAAAGAGGTTAGACAGTGAGAGAGAGACGAAATGAGAAAAAGAGAGAAGAATGAGAGCAGCGAGTGTGCTATTGAAAACGAATTAGGAAGCCTGAAAATAGAAAACGGGGCGAAAAATATTTCAAGAGGAAAAAAAGGCCTGTGTACGTTTAAGCCTTCCGTGTATCCACATGGGCGAACGGGTGAGACCATATGCGTAGTACACACGTACTTGCAGTCATGTGTTTGGGTTCGTGTACACGTACATGTGTTCACAATGTACAATGGACAAGAATCTACAGATGTACATACCTATGTGACACCTGTACATTCAGTTTGAGAGATACTATGACCCAGAACTAGAAATAGTAAATGATGTATATGAACTGTTAGATATATAAATTCTATGAATAAATTCTAACAAGTGAATAAGGCCTGTCATAGAGGAATATATAAATACTTGAGAGGACGAAAATGATAGTTATTCAATTTAGCAATTCTATATACACAAGAAGTCAGATATTTTTAAGATCGCCTTTAACTATAGCAGGACGTATGTTGGCTACCCCCCTGGTAAGGGGGAAAAAAGCCTTGGTATATGTATGTATGTATGTAGGACGTATGTTAGTGTGATAAACGGGGTTACTTTACAAATCAGAGCAGTTAAGGAAGTTATAATGAACCCATTGTTTACCTTCCCGGCATAGGTTCCTGCCCTCAACTGAATAAAATCGTTTGGTATTGGTATGGATGGGGATGACAGGCGGTGATGGATATGGAACTGTCTTGTGTAGACCTTATGGTCTCTTGCAGTCTCCTTCATTCTTATGTTCTCATGTTCTTAAGACATCATATGTAAATGCGTCATCATAAGGAAAGGGTAATTGAGCAAGGGCCATAGAGGGAGACATTTTCTATGAATTTTTCATCTTTGTTCTTCTCCATCCTGCTGACCCTTCTCCACCTACTTCACCTACTCAAGTTTGTCTGAGTAAAAAAGTGTATTATTCGTATCTATTGTTAATTTGAGATGTGATGTACAAGAAGGCACGATGCCCTGAAGGTTATGTAGATTGTAGAATCTGTTTGCAAAGAGATCAGTATTCCAACGGATTTGTTCTGAAATTTTTCAATCCCAAATCCCCTTCTCCTCCCTACACCCTAATCCCTACACCCTAATCCCTCCATCCCCATCCCTACACACCCATCCACTCCCTCCACCTCTCCCAGGGAAAGAATTCCGTTCCCCCTCGGTCTAGTTTCCAAGTTCGTGTGGCCTTCATAGACGTTGTGGAGGTCGCGTTCCGTGTCAGAATCCTGGAGCCAAAATCTGGAATCTGGAATCTGGAATCTGGAATCTGGAGCCAAAAAATCAAGATAGGACAAAGACGACTTTTTCACTGCGGAAGAAGTCTTTTGACTACTTCAATGTGAGGACCATCCCTCAGATGAATAGAATCTCCTGTTATTATACAGAATGAAATTTGAAATCATGGGTTCAAGTAGATCATCGATATGACTTTAGACTTTAGATTCGAGAGCCACGACCTTAACTGAATCAAATCGTCTTGTCTTAACCAGAATAAGATTTACAAAGAACATTGCCATTTGAAAGAGCTGTTGGCCTTCTCCTTCATTGTCATTATCATTAGTAACCAGACTTTCATTAAGGTAATTACAGCATCCATCATCGTTTTCAATATAACCGTTATCATATACATGACCTATTCGTTTAGCATCATCTTCATGGGATTTTATATACATATATATATATATATATATATATATATATATATATATATATATTCATATATATATATATATATATATATATTTTTTTTTCTTTTTCTTTTTTTTCCTTTTCTTTTTTTCTTTCTTTTAGCTATAGTCTCATCATTTCATCTTGGCGGAAATTTGTTACCTATTGAACTTACATCAACCGATACCATTTTGGCAAAATTCATTTATTATCTGGAAGGAAATTTAGGAAATTATTGAAAATTATATTGTAATAGACATGAGAATTGCAAGCAAATTATTATTGGGGAAGGTCAGGAGAACGGAATCTAATGTTTCCACTCATAGTATACAATTCCACCATTATCATTGTTATTAGGTTATCATCATTATTTATCATTATTATTATTATTATTATTATTATTATTATTATTATTATCATTCTGTTATTATTATCATTATCATTGTTACTGTTATCATTATTATTATTGTTATTGTTATGATGATTGATGATGATGATGTAGTTGTAGTAGTAGTAGTAGTAGTAGTAGTTGTAGTAATTGTTAGGTCTTTATTCAGTTTCCATCAATAACGAACGTTGATATTAAAGACGGGTAATATAGAAAACAGGACCTTGTGTTGGTGAAAAGACAAGTTAACTCGGATAAGACCGCAACGCTAAGAGGAACCCCAAAACTCTGCCGTGGCGGGGACGGCAAAGCTGCGAAGTTCCTGGATTAAGGCTGAGATGCTAAAGGGTCGCTACCGAGGTGTTGCTGTGTGTGAGGAGGACGGTTAAGCTGTGAAGTTCTTGCCATGGTGCTGTGGTACTACAGTGCTGTGAGGACAAAAGAAAACTACGAAGTTCCTGGGTCTGTGGCTGAGATGCTGAGGAGGTGTCAAGGTTGTGATGCCGTGTGTGAGGAGGACGGTAAAGCTGTGAAGTTCTTGCCATGGTGCTGTGGTACTACAGTGCTGTGAGGACAAAAGAAAACTACGAAGTTCCTGGGTCTGTGGCTGAGATGCTGAGGAGGTGTCAAGGTTGTGATGCTGTGAAGAAGACGGGGGAAAGCTTTGGAGGACCTGAAGCCGAGAGCCCCAAAACGCACTTAACGTATTAAGGGACCAAAGCACACTTAACGTGTGGATGCATGTTTCTCCATCAGGGAACGGATTTATCTTGAGTTCGTCGTTCACATGGGAAAAGGTTCGGCTTCTCCTACTCCCGTCGCCCCATCTTTCTCCCGGTTTATTCCTCTTGTCCTGTTTCTTTACTCACCACTCATTCGACGAGGGCAATATATCTGCGACACTTTGCCCATCTCTTTATTCACCTCTTGTTTAACATTCTTTATCTTCTCATGAGGGCCGCAAGAAGAATGCCTTCTCGTACCATCCAATGGGTAAATGTCATTCTTGTCTTTGTGCGAAAGAGTCTCCGCCCGTCACGTTCTTCTGCAACTCTCAAAGAGAAGACCCCATCAGTCGTCTGAGGGGAAATAAGACTTTCTTTTCGGGACCACGTGCACAGAAGAGAAATAGATATTAAGACAATGTAATTGGCCCCTCGTTCTACAACAGTATAATCGACCTCTCTTTCTGTCCCCTCTCCTGCCCTTCCACACACGCTGACCCTGAAAAACGCACCATTCCAATGAATTAACTCGTGTCCTCTATCTGCCTCTCTCCTCTCCTCCTCTCTTCTCTTCTCCCTTCACACACACGCACACACACGCACACACTTTTTTCTCTCTTTTTCTCTGTTTCTGTCTCGTTCTGTCTTTCTCTTGCTCTCTCTCATTCTCTCTCAAATTCTCCCTCTCTCTGTCTCTCTCTCTTTTATTCTCTCTTTCTCTCATTCCATCTTTCTCTCTCATTCTCTTTCTCTCTCATTCTCTTTCTCTCATTCTCTCATTCTCTCTCTCTCTCATTCTCTCATTCTCTCATTCTCTCTCTCTCTCTCATTCTCTCATTCTCTCTCATTCTCTCATTCTCATTCTCTCATTCTCTCATTCTCTCTCTCTCTCTCTCTCTCTCTCTC
>NC_134814.1:7237969-7250469 GCF_046742065.1 Oratosquilla oratoria
GAAAGCACACGTTCTGATGCACGCGCGCGCGCACACACACACATACTTCCGGGTTCGAATCCTTCACAGGGCTGAAATTATTTCAGTATCGCTGTGCTTCGAGTCGTTACTCCAACTCTCGTGGGCGGGGAGTTGGGTGTATGTGTGCGTGTAAGGTCATAGCATTACCCATAGATCGGTCATACGAGCTCTGAGTTCTCTTCCGGGAGGGAAATAGCTGTCGATCACGAGTCCAACACCTGGTCCAAAGACCAAGGCGAATCACATGTCAGTGGCACTGTACTCTCCTGCTAAGCGGTTTTGAGTTCGATTCCCACCCAAAGCTTGACATCACTGCAAGCCGGCATCCCTCTCTGATGAGGAAGGACGTAAGTGTGTGTGTGTGTGTGCGTGTGTGTGTGTGTGTGTGTGTGTGTGTGTGTGTGTGTGTGTGTGTGTGTGTGTGTGTGTGTGTGTGTGTGCGTGTGCTCTTATGTGTGTGTATGTGCGTTTATGTACCTGAACGTGTGTGTACCGTTACGTGAATGTGAACCTATAGATCGGACCATATATGAGCTCTGAGCTCTCATCCTGGAGGGTAATAGCTGTCGATCACGATTCCAACAAGTTATCCTAGGCCATGGTGAATCACATACTCACACACACACACACACACACACACACACACACACACACACACACACACACACACACACACACACACACACACACACACACACAAACACACCACTTGTATACGCACGTACATACACACTTTTCCAAACAAGATCAAATACAATGAAGCAAATATTCAGAAGCTTGGGAAAACATGAGTTGGGGAACGGAATTAAAGATGTTTCGAATGAAGGAAATTTCGGCAATGCCAGCCACGCAGATGAGGAAACAGGAGGACGAGCAGGGCCGGGTCGAAGAGGAGACTGGAGGAGGGAACCCCCGGAAGCGGAGAAAGGAAGTTGGGAATTACGACGGAGAAATTACTTGGAGGAGAGAGGAGGACGGAGTCTTCTTGGGAGCCAAGGAATAGACCAAGAAACTCTCTTTTGAGGGCCAGAAGCCTTGGGGGAGGGAGAGGTAGAGGGGAGATGATGAAAGAAGCTGGGAGAAAACAAGCAGAGAGGACAAAGAGTACCGCCGTGTCGAAGCAATTGCGGAGAACTCGACGGGAATGTGGGAATGTTGATTGGGTTCCTGGCCCCGCCGTGACCTTGAAACGTCAGAGCAGGAACCGACCCCCCCACCCACACCCCCACGCTGCCCCCGGCCACGCTGCCCCCGGCCAGGGACTCGGGAACTCCTGCGGCACCCAGCCGGAAACCTTGCCTCTGGTGGGACAGAAGCCTCGTGTTCAAAAGCCGCGACCCCAGCTGCTGTTACGAAACTCACACAAACCCGTTCACGTCGAGATCCATCATCTCCCTTCGTGCGTCCCCTTTAGGTCTACCTCGTCCTTCGGAAGGAAACAGAAACTGTTTCTTCTCAGGTAGCATCGTCGATAGCAGGCAGGTGATTTAAACTCCTCTTAGTTTCACCCTTGGTACCAGCTGTTGCGGTGGCAAAGAGTTTCTGGAGAAGCGGTAACAGAGAGGGAAGAAGAAGGATTTTCTTTTTTTTTCGGGGAAAAGGAACATTGGGATAAGCCTCGGCAACAGCAAAGGCAAGAATGGCTGGAGCAGCAGCGGCGTGCGAGCGCAATAAGCGAAGAGCCCGGAGCGCAATATTCGAAGCGGCGTCCGCATTGTCCCGAACTCAGTAATTCAGCGGTGATAAGTGAGGCAGATTCTTCGCCCCGCGTCAAAAACAAGCCTTGCTACCTCTCCCCCCCCACCCGCCCTCCTCCCTCTTCATACCTTCTCTTCCAACAATCCTTCCCTTCTCCATCTCATTCTCTCACATTTCTCTTTCTCCTCATTTTTCTTTCTCGTGATCTCTCCTTCTCGCCTCCTCTTCCCCTCTTTCCTCTTTTTATCCTCTATTCGTTATGCTTCACCTCCACCTCGGTTCCTTCTATTTCTCTGTTTATATAACTTGTTTCCCCTTCGTCACTTTTCGAATGGAATAGACTTAGTAACCATGTAGTGAGCGCTGAGACTATCAGTTGTTTTAATAAACGGTTAGACAACTTTATGGATGGGGATGACAGGTGGTCATGGACATGAAACTGCCTAGTGTAGGCTTCATGGTCTCGTGCAGTCTCCTTCATTCTTGTTATTTCCCAGCCCACCGGTGGGCCTGCAACAGAGTAACTGTATGACCTATCCCAGCAACATCATCTCTATCGGGAACCTTTCTTCTCCTCTCCCGGCTCCAGCTCTTACCGTTTCATCTGTACCTCTTCTCCCTCACTTCCTTGCTTGTTGCATCTCCTCTTGCGCCCTCCGTCACTCCCTTGCGACAATACATCTGTACCCTTTCTCCCTCACTTCCTTGCTTGTTGCATCTCCTCTTGCGCACCTCCGTCACTCCCTTGCGACAATACATCTGTACCCTTTCTCCCTCACTTCCTTGCTTGTTGCATCTCCTCTTGCGCACCTCCGTCTCTCCCTTGCGACAATACATCTGTACCCTTTCTCCCTCACTTCCTTGCTTGTTGCATCTCCTCTTGCGCACCTCCGTCACTCTCTTGCGACAATACATCTGTACCCCTTCTCCCTCACTTCCTTGCTTGTTGCATCTCCTCTTGCGCACCTCCGTCTCTCCCTTGCGACAATACATCTGTACCCTTTCTCCCTCACTTCCTTGCTTGTTGCATCTCCTCTTGCGCCCTCCGTCACTCTCTTGCAACAAAGCACTACCACATACTCTCTCATCACCACCTTCAGCATCTCCTGTCCAATTAGTAAGTCCACCGTGACCAGACCGTGGTTGCTTCGATTGGGTACACGGGTATTCGGAACAGCATGGAGGAGGAGGAGGAGGAGGAGGAGGAGGAGGAGGAGGAGGAGGAGGAGGAGGAGGAGGAGGAGGAGGAGGAGGAGGAGGAGGAGGGGGGGGGAGTCCGAGGGAGCGAAAGAAGAAATGGAAGCGTGGGAGGTAAAGAAGAAGGGGAGTGAGGGAGGAAAGAGAAGGATGGGAGGGGGCCAAAATGGGTGAAAGAGGACTTTGGGGCTAATTGGAGGTGCAACTAGATGCGAGACCTTGAGGATCCGTGTCCTGAGCCACGTTGGCTTCGTACAGTACATTCTAATAGGGAGAAAGGGACCACTCGCCGGGGCAGCAAAATGCAAGATGAAGCACGGGAACTATAATGACCACAGAGAGTCTCCTGTGTCCTGGACCTCATTATCCTTCTTAGTAACTAATCCACATTCTTTGGCCAATTAGTAACTGACTACGTTCTCTTTCCTGCTACATAACCGACAGCATTCTTTTCCTACTTAATGGCCAACTAGGTTATGCCCCTCGTACTCTATCGTGGCCACTTCTTTAGCCATTCGCTTCCAGCCATTAGAAGAAGAAGAAGGGTGAGGTGCGTACGCCAGGAGGCGCTATGTTGTGACCAAAACCGTTACCTTTAAACTATGCCCTTGGACTGTTGGAGCAGGTAACAGTCACTACTGGGAGTCTTAGAGAGAGTGCGGGATTCGAGCCTACAACTAAACGAATGCGGGACCAGCACGGTTAGACAACTTTATGGATGGGGATAACAGGTGGTGATAGATATGGAACGGCCTTGTGTAGGCCTTATGGTCTCTTGCAGTCTCCTTCATTCTTGTGTTCATATGTTCTTACGTGTCCGAATATGCCACCAGCGCAACTAGCTATTAAGAGCCAATGATGAAAATACCGATTCGTTCAATGATAATCATAAGATCGCCCTTCCGTTGATAAAAGACAGGAGCTTTCCGTAACGAAGTACAGTAGATGACGCGATAATGAATATTTACGGAAATCCACGATTGAAGATAATCCTCATACTTGTTTTGGATTTTGAGATAGCATAACAAACCCATCACGTGATCAACCAAGAACTGAACATTCTAAGCATTCTCTTATTCATTACATTTCCTTCATTTAGTAGTTGCTCTTTGGCATCACGATCCATCGTCTCGTGAAATAATGATAGAGGAAGTTTTGAAAGCGATAGAACAGTCATTCTCAACGGGAGCGATTTTTGAGCTTCGGGGGGGCCAAAAACGTCACAGGTATTGCTTCTAACTGACAAATTTTAAGCCTAATATAAAAGATCGAGCAGCGAAGCACCAGCTGGGCCCAAGGATCTCATTAACACACAACGTGAGCAAAACATTTTGAATTAGTTGTTTATCATTGTTGCAATAATTTGTATTATTATTTTCCAATTAAGGGAGGCGATGCTTTTTTTCAATTGAAAAAAGGGGGCGATATGGCTATAAAGGTTGAGAAACCCTGCGATAGAAGATTGCCAAAACCATGTGTGTGTGTGTGTGTTTCAATTTATTATTGTTTACTATCAATTTATTATTATTTACTATTTACCTGTTTGTTTATTATTTAACTATACATATGCATTTATTTATGTATTTTATTTGTTATTTACATTATTATAGTTTTTATTTATTATTTTATCATTAATATGATTTTTTTTTTCGCATCCGACCTAGATATGGATCAAAAGGTCTCCTGTCGGCATGCTCCGCCTTTGTAATCCTTTGTAAGAGATATAACATGGGATGATCTTAAAGAAATGTATGACAGTGAACCTGGTGTCACACTATACGGCGTCGCCGTTACGGCTTATTGTTAGCGACAGCGAAGTCTCCCGTTGGAGCCATTAGACCCAAAATGTTATGATAGTATTTTAACCAGAGGAGATGATGGTCGTTACATAAAGCTCTGGCTATTGTCAGGTGACTTTATTAAGTTAATTGAACTTGCAAACTAACGGTGATATTCTTAGAAAAAATATCTCCTCATATAAATCTTATATAAATCCTTGGAATAGAAAGCTTTATATAAGGAATGATTTTTTTTAACACAACCACCGTAAGATTCTTACGGCGCGCGCGCGCGTGTGTGTGTGTGTGTGTGTTGTGTTGTGTTGTGTTGTGTGTGTGTGTGTGTGTGTGTGTGTGTGTGTGTGTGTGTGTGTGTGTGTTTCATCATGGTCTTGGATCACGTGTTGGACTCGTGATCGACAGCTATTTCCCTCCCGGAAGAGAGCTAATATATGATCGATCTATGGGTAATGCTGTGACCTTACACACACACACACACACACACACACACACACACACACACACACACACACACACACACACACACACACAACTCCCCGCCCACGAGAATTGGAGTAACGACTCGCAGCGCAGCGATACTGAAATTATTTCAGCCCTGGGCGGGATTCGTATCCGGACCGCCGTAGTTGCGATCGTAAACGCTACTACCGCGCCATCGAGTCTGTGTGTGTGTGTGTGTGTGTGTGTGTGTGTGTGTGTGTGTGTGTGTGTGTGTGTGTGTGTTCATTTGTGTGGACAAAGAATTAAAATTGTTGGGTCAGCTTCATATTATCCAAATGGAGGGCTTTCATAGGTGGAGTCATATTCAACTTGCTTGACATCGCCGCGCTGTGATTGGTCGTTTCACAGACGGTTAGATTTTAAACTCACCAATGAGAGGAAAGGGCGGAAAGCGACTCGAGATTAGTAAGCAACTCAGAGAGAGAGAGAGAGAGAGAGAGAGAGAGAGAGAGAGAGAGAGAGAGAGAGAGAGAGAGAGGGCGAGGAGAGGAGGAAGATAGAGAAAGAGAGGGAGAGAAAGAAGGGAGGGGAGGAAGGAAGGGATGTAGATAAATATAGACTGACCGACAGAGAGAGAAGAAAGAGAAATATAAATAGAGAAAGACAAAGAGAGAGTAAAGAGGAGCAGAAATATATGTATATAATATATATATATATGTATATATATATATATATATATATATATATATATATATATATTTGTGTGTGTGTGTGTGTGTGTGTGTGTGTGTGTGTGTGTGTGTGTGTGTGTGTGTGTGTGCGTATATTATATATGTATATATATATATATATATATATATATATATATATATATAAAGAGAGAGAGGGGTGTAAAGAGAGGGATGGAGAGAGAGAGAGAGAGAGAGAGAGAGAGAGAGAGACTGACTCTCGCCCGTATGGGTGTCACCAAATCCCATAATATTGTATTGTTTAAACCTTATGGCATCAATACACCATACGGAAAAAGAGGAGAGAGAGAGAGAGAAAGAGAGAGGAGAGTTGGAGTGGTCCTACATGAAATGAAATCGAAATGCTCAACAGATCAATCTATTCAATAATCATTAGTACGTGGATGGATTCGCAGTCGAAATGAAAATCGAATAGCGGGCAACACGTCCCATCGGAGGGAGGGAGATGGGTTATGGTGGTAGAGGCTGAGGGAAGAGGTTTTGAGGTTGGGCAACAGTTCACGAGCAAGAGAGAGGCAAGAGAGCGTAAGGGTCGGTGGTGAGGTCTGTAATCCAATGGAGAATGGTATCGCGTAATCGTAGGGCCTCCCCGACTGAGGCAGTTAGCCTACTAGCCTGCCCCAACCACAGGCTGCTTCTCAGAACTATCTACGAACTCTTCCTGGCCTTCTGCTTCCAGGTGGTCTTGTCCTTCTTCTTAAGGACCTGTTCATACTACCGGGTTCAACCGCCGCGGTTTGAACCGTGGTGGTTCTCTTACTATGTAAGTCAGTGTAGGCGTTCACACACGCCGTTTTTTCTTGACTATACAGGGTCTGATTAATCTCTTATCGCCTTCCATCCCTCTTCATTCCTACAGTCTTTCTAGGCCTCTCCTTCTCCGTTGATACCACGGCATCCTCTGTTTCCAGGACTTCATGTATTTCTTGGTTCTTGGTCCAAATAAATCTTACTCCTTCATTATTTGATCAAGACGCCTAAACCTTCACGTGTCTCTGCTCCTCAACGAGACACCATTTATGGATTTTGATCTTGGTTTGACGTTTGATGTCAGAGGTAACGACACCGAGCCGACAGGAGATGAGGCTGTTAACGATCTTTAACGATCTTTAACGATCTTTCTTAGTTCATCCGCTCCGATGAGGCTCTTCGCGAATTCTCTTTTGGCTAAAGACTCGTTGACACGGGGTCTAGTTTAGCAGCCGCTAGTGCTAGACGCTAGTCAACGTACCCGGCAAGTAAGGCCCCTTTCACACTAGACAACTAGTGACCGTCACTGGTGGCGGTCACTAGTTGCCTAGTGTAAAAGTCTCGGGCAACTGCAAGCAACCAGTGACTGTCACCGAGTTGTGGAATCTTTTCTCATCATCTCATTAGTCGAAAGAATGGCATCAATGGAGGAGGTGCTTCTGTTGGCTTTGCTGGTTAAGAAAAAGAGACGGTCGGTGACGGCAACTGCCAGTGACGGTCACTTGTTACCGGAGCGGGCAACAGCCATGGCCTATTGCGCAACCGGGCAACCGCAGTGACTTAGTGTGAAAGGCTCAGTTTAAAATAATGGTAGGCAACTAGTGACGGTCACTAGTTACCTAGTGTGAAAAGCCCCTAAATGTTGTCACTAGGATAGTTTGGAGGCTAGTTTACTAACTTTCCGTTAACGTAGGGCAACTAGAGAGGTAGTTTACAAGTCGCTAGCGGATATCAAATTAGCCCCACGTTAACGAGGCTTAACGCCAGACGATTTTATTAACCCCAGAGAGGACCTATAGTCATCTAGGGCTTACTTTCTCCCCATTCACTCCCTCTTCCTTCCCTAAAACACATTGCGCTTAGGGGGTTAATCTATTCCCACTTCCCTATTCTTTCCCCTAAAACAGAACATCCCTTCTCCACGTCACACCTTAATCCCTAAAATCATCCTGTCCTCATGAATCTCGTTTCCTAGAATCCTACAGTCCTTCCATGGCCCATTTAACTCCTTCTCTACCAGGGACGCGGGTGGGGAGTGGGGGGGTGGGGGGAAGAGAGCTAAGGACGTCTCTTTGGAGACGGGGTGAACAGGTGTGTAATTCGTCAATAGCAATAAAAGAGTTAATCGAATTGGTTTAACCCTTTTCTTCCGCCTGGCGGGGTTCCTTCTGATTGGATAAAACTGTCTGGCTGCAGTCCATTCGAATGTGCAAATCGGGAACAGCAGAGGACTTGGTTTGATTACAGCAGTGATGCTTTCGTTATCAGCTCCTTTTCCGTACAATCTATCCTAAAGGCCTTCTCTTAATGCTTTGGTATGTACTTTCACGTGGAATGAATTAGAAGAGAATTTAACTACTAAAGCCCTGGATCTCTTTTGAGATTTTATTCTGGTCAAAGGTTTTGTCCAGTTTGTAGGAATGCCTCTGGGCATTAACGGGATAACCAGTTTCGTTTAATGAAAAAAAAAGATAATGAAAAATTTAATTTACACGTTCCAAGACCACGCTGAGCCTTCCTTCCAGCGTATCCCACATTGCCACGTAATCCCACAAGCACTTGCTCCCATTTTCACGGGCTCAAACAAAGCCTGTGGGAGTGATACTTCCAAATTTAAAAAAAAAAAAAAAAAAATGCTCCCATCACCACCCCCACCTCCACCTCCACCCCTTCGCCTCTCAATCCCATAAACGTATTTGCACTACTTTCTGACCCTTGTTCTTTGCACCTTGGCTCTATACGCACAGTTCCATTCTGCTTCCTCCTCCTCCTCCTCCTCCTCTTCTTCCTCCTCTTTCTCATCCTCTTCTTTCTCCTCCTTCTCGTTCACTTTTTCCTCCTCTTCGTCTCTCTCCTCTTCATTTTCTGTCTTTTCTACTCTTCCCCTCCTTTCTTTTCTCATCTTACTTATTTTCTTCCTCCTCCTCCTCATCCTCCTCTTCCTCCTCATCCTCATCCTCCTCCATCTACTCTTTCTTCTTACTCCTCCTACTCTTCCTCTTCTCCCTCCTCTCCCTTTTCCTCCTCATCTTCCTCCTCCTTACCCACCTCCATCTAATCTTTTTTCCTCCTCTTCCTCCTCCATCTACTCTTTCTTCTTACTCCTCCTACTCTTCCTCTTCTCCCTCTCCCTTTTCTTCCTCATCTTCCTCATTTTCCTCCTCCTCACCCACCTCCATCTAATCTTTTTCCCTCCTCCTCCTCCTCCTCCTCCATCTCCTTTATTCAAATAGAGAGAGAGAAATAAACATTCTATCTACTTTCCAGTCCAATGCACTCACACTTCCATTTCGAAGCTTTAAAGGTTTTTTTATCTCTTTTTTATCTCTTATTTTTTTATCTCTTCCTTGTTATCTCCTTGGCCGTCGCTTTTCCTGTGTTCCTATTCCACTTTTGCTTTAGCCTCTTCCTTGTATTTGTTAATTTCAAAGACGTACAGAACAAGGAGACAAAGTCAAACGTCTTGCTACGCAAGAATTTAAGTTTCCATTCGGATCTAAGTGGATTTAAACTGGACAAATTTAGATTTAAGAAGCAAATAGGCAAGAATTGGTTTACTAATAGGGTGGTCGACGAATGGAATAGACTTAGTAACCATGTGATAAGCGCTGAAACTATCAGTTGTTTTAAGAAACGATTAGATAACTTTATGGATGGGGATGACAGGTGGTGATGGATTCGGAGCTGCCTAGTGTAGGCCTTATGGTCTCTTGCAGTCTCCTTCATTCTTATGTTCTTATGTTAAATGCTTGGCCTTGAGACACAATCGTCGTGGATCCTGTTTTGTTAGTACAAAGACTGCGGCTCGACCCATTATACATACACGACCCGGGAGAGGACATCCAGTCTAATCACTTACTCCACTAAGATAAGAAAGATCATTATCAAGGATGCTTTACTTTAATATGTACCCAGCCAGAGCTCCTAGCCGAATGAAATATCACCCGCCGTTGGCAATTAGAAACTTACGAAGTTTGTCACCGTTTAGAAGTGGTTAATTAGCTAACATAGCATTGTTAGGTAAATCAAGACTGGAACTACAAAGCCAAATTGCATTTCGTAGTATTTAGGTTATGTGCAACTTCAATTCTTCCCTCCCTCTCTCCCTCTCTTCCCTTCCTCCCTTCCTCCCTTCCTCCCTTCCTACCTCCCTCCCTCTCTTCCCTTTCTCGTTCCCTCCCTTCCTCCCTTCCTCCCTTCCTTCCTCCCTCCCTTCCTCCCTTCCTCCCTTCCTCCCTTCTTCCCTTCCTCCCTTCCTCCCTTCATCCCTTCATCCCTTCCTTCCTCCCCTCTCTTTTAACTTTCCTATCCAACTCCAATTACCTTCCTTCTCGACTTTCGGAAAACCACGATGTAATAATAATGTAATCAACTGATGACCCATCAACAACACGTGCTGACTTTGGTATTCGTTATAACTGTGGGCGAGATGCAGGGATGACCCATCATCCAGGAGGAGCCAAGATAAGAGGGAGGGAAGGGGGGTGGATTGGAGTGGAGTATGTGGGGATGGAATGGGTGGAAGTGGTTTTTATGCCTCTTTTTTTTCTACCTCCATCTTTAGAAATTGAATTTTTGTCTCCACACTTTTATCATCGAGCTGTGTTGATCGGGTGAACAAGTAACCTCACTCTGGTGTTAAACTCGTACTAGCTTGCTCAAGACTAATCACGATAAGGGGTGGTGATCCTACAAGATGGACGTCAGTTAGAACCATCTCCCTGCCATCCATTTTCAGAACCCATCAACCTTCGCTCCTCAATCTGGAGGTACATAAGAACATAGGAATGGAGGAGACAGTTAGAGACCATAAGGCCTACACCAGGTAGTTCCATGTCCATTACCACCTAACATACCTATCCATAAAGTTATCATATTGTTGGTAAACCAGTTTTTGCCTATTTCCTTCTTAAACCTAAATTTGTCCAATTGAAATCCCATTACCACAAGTCCTACCCTGAGGTCTTAATATGATGACCTTGCCTGCACCATCCATGTTAAAAGCTCTTGACCCATTTGAGTATGTGCAGCCCCAAGGGGCTGACACTCGATCTCTAAGATACGCTATCAGTTCTGTGTTTCCTTTTCACAACTTTCACCCGAAGACACTAAAACAGTCACACACGTGTATACAACACAACAGCTGTCCAAAGTTTCTTCTCGGAGAGATCTAGAGGATCGTTGCCGGCCACTTTGGGGCTCCGGGACCCTAGTCATTGAAACTCAAGGCAAGAGCAATTATCATTAATAAAGTCTTACCTAAAGGGGACAGCAAGGACTGTGGCAAACGGTGGTAAATGGGCGATTCTTACATCATCAATTGTCTGCACGGTTGATTCTTACTTTTTACCTTTTGCCATAACTCACGGCAAATGCAGTTTCCATGGAGATGTTGGTTCACTTGCTACATTCCCGTTGCTGTTCAAAGGTGCAGCTGTCATCGACATCTTGTCCATTGCGAGCCTCGTCCTCAGTGTAGCAGCTGCCAATAGCAACCTTCGATCTCTTCATCTCTCAACACATTACCACAACAACTACCACCAGAGTTCCTTCTTACTTGCCTCAATGCTTCTTCTCGTACTTCTCTTCTTTCTCTTTCTCCTCCTCATCCTCATCCTCCTGTTCCTCATTTTTAACCTCCCTTCAGCCTCCTCTTCCTCCTCCTTCTCCATCTCCTCTTCCTCCTATTGCTACTCCTCCTCATCCTCATCCTCCTCCTCGTCCTTCTTTTCCTCCTCCTCCTCCTCCTCCTTCTTTTCCTCCTCCTCCTCCTGCCTATCTCTCTCCTCATCTTCAGACTCCTCCTCCACCTCCTCATTCTCATCCTCATGTTCCTCTTACTCTTCCTCTTCCTTCTCCTCTTGTTTCTTCTCTTCCCTGTCCTCCTCCTCCTCTTTCTCCATCTTCTTTTTCCTCAGTTCTTTCTTTATCTCCTCGTTCTTCTCCTCCGTGCTCTCCTTTGGTCTTCCTCTCCTCCTCCTCCTTGTCCTTAACCTCTTCCTTTTCATATCCTGCCCTCTCCTCCTCCTCTCTTTCTCTCTTTCTTCTTCTTTCCTCTTTCTTCTTCTCCCCTCCTTTTCCTCTTCCTTCTCTTTCTTCATCTTCTCTCGTCTTCCTTGTTCTCCTTTCCTCTTACCTCTCCTCTCCTCCTCCTCCCCCTTTCTTCTCTAACTCTTCCTTCTCTTCTCCCTTCTTCTCCTCCCCCTCCTCCTCCTCTTCCTTCTCTTTCAGAACCTGGTTATTATCCTTCGATTTGCACTGAATATCAATCAAGAACTGGGTTCTACTCCGGACAACCGAATATATCTCCCCACAGTTGGCATCTCCATTTTCGACCGGGGCGCTTGCTCAGACTGCTCTAACTGCTCCTGTTGCTCAACTGCTCATGTTCCGGGTACTCCTGCTCTGGCGAATGCTTTCCAGAATGCCGCTGTACCTGCTGATGTTCCAGGTATTGTTCCAGCCACTGAAACTACGCCAGGTGCAGTGGCGTGTTGGGCGCAGGCGGAATAATGTCGTGTGGTTCGGGAGGCTCTTACACTGTGGCACTCGATTGCCTCAAAGGAAAGACAGTACCAAAGTGTCTTCGGATCGTAATTCATTTATTTGTTCATTTATCTATTTA
>NC_134814.1:7255469-7260469 GCF_046742065.1 Oratosquilla oratoria
GGCAATGAGCCTGTCCGTCGCCTGTCAGTCTGTCATCTTCTCTCCCGCTCCAAACTGAGGAAATCTACCGGAGTGAATCCCGTCCTAGAGGGGAGGAACCCTTGCGAAATCCGAACGCTAACTAGGAACCCAACTATCAGAAAATGTGATGCGCGGGACAAAGGGAAATGATTACACACAATCCGCCAGAGGACCATCGCGGCACCATGAAGCTCGCTCAGGAGGCGAGGGGAGAGGAGGGGAGAAGAGGGGAGAGGAGGGGGGGAGAGGGGAAGGGAAGCTGAGTGGAGAGGAGCTGTGGAGAGGCGGGAGAGGATAATGTGAGAAGGAAGGAGATTCAGAGAAACGGGAGGATAAATGTGAAGGCGGATGTAGAAATCATGAGAATTTTGGCTCGAGCCTTGGAATAGAGTAGGAAAGAAAATACGGGAATTTGGGAAAAGGATAGAATGAGAAGAAAATGTGAAGAAGCTGTAAAATGCGAAGGACGGGAGAAAGAAGTGAAGGAACATGAGTCTGAGGAGAAGGATGAAGATGGAAAAAAAACCGAAGAGATGGAAAGAGGTGAGATTTGAATACGAGCAGGGACGAAGGGTGGAAGAGCTTTTCGAGACAAGACGAGAAGGAATCGAGGGCCGAAGACAAAGCAAAGTCAACAATGGAAGGATGGGGACCGACGTGAAGAAATGTAGTCGAGAAGAAGTGGACATGAAAGCGAGGAAGGAGAGAAAGAAGAGCTGACAAAATAAAGAGAGGATGGAATATAACAGACGAGTAAGTTAGACATGGGAGACATGATAAAGAAGAACAGTGAGAAGGGAAAGACGAAGGAGAACTAAAAATAGCATCATGCAATGAGAGACCTTGGAAGAGGAGAGAGTTTCAATTGTAAACCGGATTATTGTGTGTGTGTGCGCGCGCAGTGCGGGAAAGGAGGAGAAGATGTCTGCCGGGAAAGTCGGAGGTAAAAGAGAAAGAGAAAGTAAAAAAAAAAAAAAAAAATGAGAAGGGAGGACGAAGATGGAGAGGAAAAGGTTCAAGTTACGAGGGTGATAATCTTGAACCAGACTACTTAGAAACAAGAGCCATAGTGTCCGTGACCTTATCTAAGCGTGACCTTATCTAAACGAGGACGTCCGATCACAAGATGAAGACGCATCCTATATCCGCTAAGAAATCCATAGGTTCGTGAGCTTATATCCATCAACGGCGTTCCACCGGAAGAGAAAACACGGCAACCGGTTTTTCTTCTCCCACGGTGCGTTCCACCTCCCGTCCACTACCTCCACTCTCTGTAAATTGTAGTCCACCTCGCTTCCATCAGAATTCCGGTATCTGAAGGAAGAGGAGATCGGGGGGGAAAAAACTGCCTTCATTCTCAGACAGATTGTCTTGGCAACTGCACCCGTGTCCGGAAGCCACAGGCGAAGAAGAAACGAGGGAAGGAATTCTGCGCATGCGTGAAATTGTTAGGCTCAGCAGCAGCAGCAGCAGCCAAGAAATAAGGAGTGTGGGCATCCCGTTCGTCTTCAGCGCTCTCGCCCACCCATAAACTCCAGTTTTATTTTCCATAGCTTTTTTAATCTTCCAGCTCCAGTTCCTACTCCTCCTCCTCCTCCTCCTCCTCCTCCTCCTCCTCCTCCTCCTCCTCCTCCTCCTCCTCCTTCTCCTCCTCCTCCTCTTCCTCTTCCTACTCCTCTTCTTCCTCCTCTTCTTCCTTCTCTTCCTCCTCTTCTTCCTCCTCCTCTTCTTCTTCCTCCTTCTCTTCTTCCTCCTCCTCTTCTTCTTCCTTCTCTTCCTCCTCTTCTTCCTCCTCCTCTTCCTCCTCCTCTACTTCTCTTCTTCCTCCTTCTCTTCTTCCTCCTCCTCTTCTTCCTCCTCCTCTTCTTCCTCCTCTTTTTCTTCCTCCTCTTCTTCCTCCTCCTCCTCTTCCCCACCTTCCTCCTCGTCCCCCTCCTCCTCTTCCTCCTCCTCTTCCTCCTTTTCCTCCTCCTCCTCCTCTTCTTCCCCACCTTCCTCCTCGTCCCCCTCCTCCTCTTCCTCCTCCTCTTCCTCCTTTTCCTCCTCTTCCTCCTCCTCCTCCTCCTCCCCTCCCTCTTCCTCTTCCTCCCCTCCCTCTTCCTCTTCCTCTTCCTCCTCCTCTTCCTCCTCTTCCTCACCCTGCTCCACCTCCTATTCCTCCCTCTCGGTCGAGACCTTCATAACTCATAACTACGCAACTTTGGTTGGCATCGGAAGATAATGAGGGCATTACCCACATTCAGTCCTAACTCCGCGGAAACGGTCGTGTGCCGTTTGTGCCGCAGTTGTTATGCCGAATTTGTACAAGCTGTGACTCCAGTCCGAAGTACAGGTGAACAAGATGCAAATAAATAGCGTGTACATACCAAGCATTCAGTCCTTTTTGTACAAGGATGCGGCTGAATCAAATAGTATTTTCCATCTACTGTATGTGTGTGTGTGATTCACCATGGTCTTGGATCACGTGTTGGACTCGTGATCGACAGTTATTAACCTCCCGGATGAGAGCTCAGAGCTCGTATGATCGATCTGTGTGTGCGTATGTGCGTGTGTGTGTGCGCGTGTGTGCGTATGTGCGTGTGTGCGTGCGTGTGTGTGTGTGTAGTATTCAGCCCTTCTTGAACGTTCTCTTCTCTTCTCTCTATTTCTCTCTTCTTCTCCTTTCCTCTTTTCTGCCTTTCCGTTTCCCCTCTTCTCTTCTGTCAAGGCCTTTATCCGAATACCATATTTCTAACTTCTCTTGTCTATTTCATTATCTTTCTTTTTTTATTTATTTATTTTCTTTATCACTGTCTCTCTTTTCCTCTCTGTCTCCCTCTTCTTCGTCTTTTTTTTTTTTTTTTTTTTTTTTTTTACCTTTTCCGCTTTGTCACTGTCCACAAGCCTCTCCTCTTCCTCATCCTCTTCCTCATCCTCTTCCTCTTCCTCTCTTTAATCCTTTCCATCCTCCATCTGTTCCATCTTTTCCTTATCCCATTTCTCCTTTTTCTTCCTCTTATTTTCCTCTCTCCTCCTCCTCCCTCTTCTCGGTTTCTCCAATTCCTTCACCTTTCTCTTTCACTTCCGTTTCCTTCCCTTTCCCTCTTCCCCTTCTTCCTCTTCTTCCTCCCCTCTCTCTCATCATCATCTCATTCCTCTTCCTTCTTCTCCTCCTTGTCCTCTTCTATCTTGTCTTCTTTGTCCTCTTCTATCTTGTCCTCTTTGTCCTCTTCCATCTTGTCCTCTTTGATCTCTTCTATCTTGTCCTACTTGTCCTCTTCCATCTTGTCCTCTTTGTCCTCTTCCATCTTGTCCTCTTTGTTCTCTTCCATCTTGTCCTCTTTGTCCTCTTCCATCTTGTCCTCTTTGTCCTCTTCCATCTTGTCCTTTTTTCCTCTTCCATTTTGTCCTCCTTGTCCTCTTCCATCTTGTCCTCTTTGTCCTCTTCCATCTTGTCCTCTTCCATCTTGTCCTCTTTGTTCTCTTCCATCTTGTCCTCTTTGTCCTCTTCCATCTTGTCCTACTTTTCCTCTTCCATCTTGTCCTCTTTGTCCTCTTCCATCTTGTCCTCTTTGTCCTCTTCCATCTTGTCCTCTTTGTCCTCTTCCATCTTGTCCTCTTTGTCCTCTTCCATCTTGTCCTCTTTGTTCTCTTCCACCTTGTCCTCCTTGTTCTCTCCCTCATTATACTTCTTCCCCTCTTCTACCTACACCTGGTCCTTCCAATTGTCTTTATTTCCTTTCCCAAGAAGAGAAACTTGCCTGCCAGTCTCGCCTGTGATGTATTGAAGACTTGTTTCGGCAGAAGCTTTTGGAGATGTATATACCGTACAATGTTGACTCGCCAGTGTCTGAGCCCACATTTGTTGGGTTTTGTTAGTCTGCAAGTGTGCAGGTAAGGAGGGAGAATGACTCAGAAGGGCAGGGGAGTTCGTTGGGTAGGCTCGATAAATAAAGAGTATCTTTGAGATGAGTCAGGGCTATATTTAGAGGAATGAGTGCCACGACAGCTTCCCAGTATGCACTGGCATTAAAAGAATTCTAGTTCCAACCTGGAGAGTCTTTGTAATAGAGACGAAGAATAGGCAAGCTCGTAATGAATTACTGGTACAGTTGTTATTCTTATGTTTCCGAAAACCATGACAGGACACCGGGAACTGGCAAAGAACTTACGGTGGCATTCTTAAAAAAAAAAAAGAAAAAAAAACAAAAAAAAACTTTCCTTACATAAATCTAATCCTTGGAAGGGAAAGATTTATATAAGGAAATATTTTTTTAAGAATACCATCGTAAGGTTCTTATGTTTGTATTATTTCCCTTCCAAGGATTCATATAAGATTTATATAATGAAAGATTTTTTTTTTCCAAGACTACCACCGTAAGATTCTTATGTTTGTATAATTTCCCTTCCAAGGATTTATATAAGATTTATATAAGGAAAGAATTTTCTTTAAGAATATCACCGTTATTTTCCTCTTTATGTTCCTTGACAAGGTTCTGTATCCACCTCACTTCGGCAGAATCTTTGAGCGATATGAAGAGTTCCCTTCACTCTTGGGTCGCCACACCTTTCGGTTATTTTCTTTTTTCTTCGTCTTCTTTACTCAGTTCATTTGTCACCTTGCTCGGCCTTCTTCTTAAGCATCGCTTTGCCAGACCGTCAGACTTGAGTGGAATAAACAACTACTGCGCAATCTGGAAACCACGCATGACTGGTTGGTTGTTTGTGTGTAAGTACATGCGTCCGTATAAACGTCTGCGTGCCTACGTGTGCGTGTGTTTTATACATACACAATATATATATATATATATATATATATATGTGTGTGTGTGTGTGTGTGTGTGTGTGTGTGTGTGTGTGTGTGTGTGTGTGTGTGTGTGTGTGTGTGTGTGTGTACGAGTATGTACAGTATAGGGTGGCCACCGAAATACTGAATAATATAAAACAAAAATAACTTTTACAAATACTTTTTTTTTTGAGGGGGGAGAGGAGAATATAAT
>NC_134814.1:7265469-7272969 GCF_046742065.1 Oratosquilla oratoria
TGGGATCTCATGGGGTGACGATTCTTCATGTGGGCGTTCTGGGGTGACAATTCTTCATGTGACCCGGAATGTTTATTCGGAAGTTGCCAGTTGAGTTTTGTAACATGTGCACTTCATTAATAAGGGATCCTGTATACTACAGGCGTCTATTGTGTAGTCGTTTTGGTCTAACGTCGCGAGCTCCCCCTATCAGGAGGCGAGGACGGTTCCCCTTACAGACGACTTTGTAGCGTGGTATCTAATGAACCATGACCTTGGTCCAACTCGGTAGTGCAAAAATTCGAACCACCGTCACATCGACCTCCGCCACAAGCAGTGACGCTCTAACCCGTTCAGCCAGCGAGCATCCAATATGGCGGCATGTTTAAGGAGTCTCTCCCGTAGTTCGTTCCAAAATCCGTCCATCAATTGCACAGAATTCACTGACTTTACCGGTGAGGAAAGCTATAACGTACGCCACGTGTTGGTCATTTATGCGCTGCTTGTGAAACCTGATCTTTCTTGATCCAAATGAGATTCGCCACCACTGACATAGCAACTTTACATTGTGACTGCATCAACCAACCGTGATTGCTGTAAGTCAGCTATTGTTTGTACCTTAGCTTCAGTATCTTGAAGAGAGCTTAACGAATGAAATAGATGTAGTAACCATGCAGTGAGTGCTGAAACTATTATTTTCTTTAAAGAGAAGGTTAGGTAACTATGAACATAACATAAGAACATAAGAATGTAGGAGACTACAAGAGACCATAAGGCCTACACTAGGCAGTCTAATTGTTTCTTAAAATAACTGATAGTTTCAGCGCTCACTACATGGTTACTAAGTTTATTCCATTCGTCGACCACCCTAAATTTGCACCCCACCTGAAATTTATGGTAATAAACGGTTGATAAATGTACATGGTATTTTATTCATTTTGCATTTTCCATGTTTTTTTTGTCTTTTGTTTTTTTCCATAAATTCCAGGTGGGGACAATGACACCTCCCTTGTTCCTAAGCTGCTGAAGCCCCTGTTACTGTTACTCTGTTTCCTAAGTGCCCTTAAAGTTGACCTTTCCCGTTTGCCAGTGACCTTTAAAAAAAGGGACAAACTTGTTCTGAAAATAGACGGCTGCAGGAACGGCATCCATGGCCCGTTGGCAGAAAAGTCCTACGTTGCCTGCAGGATTCACCGCCATTACTGACATTTTTGGCAGTTTTGGCTTTTTCCAACATCTGTTCTCTTGCTCTTCGCAAAGTTTGGCTACCATAATTACTCGCCCATAATTATCGCAAGCAGTTTTTAAACACTAGTAGGATTTTATAGTTTATCTTTATACGGTTGTAACGGTTTGATTATTAGGTCAGAAGGCCCGAGTCCTTCTCCTTCACGATTTAGGAAAATCTTTATTTCCTATTTCTTTATAAGGAAATTGACTCGAGATTTTTTGTAACAACTGCCATTATTTATCAGTTTTGAGAAGTGTTGTACACTTACAATGAATTTTCTTCTGGTTGGTGGCCCTTGCAACATTATTTTCCAATTTAAACAACAAAACCCAATGGATAAAGTCTAAAACACAGATCAGTTTTCCTCAGAAAGAAAACAAACGATATGACGTCACAGAGGCTGCAACGGATACTGTTGAGGTAGAGCGAAGGAGCAAAACGAGACAGTCGACTATCGTATTTCATCACGACATTACGTATCGTTAATTTTCTTTCTGTTCTAAGCTGATCTGTTCTTTAGCATGCTCGTCAGTACCAGTGGATCCGTGTAATGCCACCTAATAGCATTCACAGAATACCTACAGGTACACGTTTCACATGATAACTAACATGCATTTCGTTTCTCGTTGATATAAATAACATCTGCTGCTATCTGTTGTCATACATGTTATGATAGTTTGACATGACCGTCATTGTGCATACGTGATGATAGAGACCAAGTTTATTAGTTAATTGCTATTTGTATTGATATCAGGCTAAGATTATCATTTTCTACTCTCAGAAGCCATTCACTTTTGTTCTAAATTTATCCCCAAAGATCTAGAGAAGATGATTGTTTATATATCATCGTGATTGTAAGGTTTATATCATCCCGTTGTTTTCCAGTTAGGTAAAGGTACTTTTACTTTAACTTTAGCAGGTGTCTCTTAATCAATATTTATCAATGATTTACATGTATGACGTAGTAATACCGTCCTAATAATCACTAACTATTGTCACACTGCAGCAGCACCTCTTGTTGATCCATTTATCAGTGGTATTCTTCTACTAGACGTGTAATACAACCATCCCTTCTCGGAATCTTGATATTCTTTGGAATATTTGAGAATCCCGAAGGTGAAGAATCCTTTGTATTATCTTCTGCCTTACAGAATTTTATTCAAAACCTGAATGATGTGCGATCGAGGCGTAATTGACACCTACAAAAACAAAACTGGTACAGCTTGAGTGTGTATCGATTTCTGGACGACCTACGCGTGACATGCATACCTGTGTATGTGTGTTTGTGTGTGTGTGTGCGTGTGTGTGTGTGTGTGTGTGTGTGTGTGTGTGTGTGTGTGTGTGTGTGTGTGTGTGTGTGTGTGTGTGTGTGTGTGTATGTGATTCGCCATGGTCTTGGATCACGTGTTGTACTCGTGATCGACAGTTATTAACCTACCGGATGAGAGCTCAGAGCTCGTATGACCGATCTATGGGTAATACTGTGACCATACACGCACACCCAACTCCCCGCCCACGAGAGTTGGAGTAACACCCCCCAGCGCAGCGATACTGAAATTATTTCAGTCCTGGGCGGGAGTCGAACCCGGACCGCCGTGGTGGCAGGCGAGAACTCTAACCACAGCGCCACGTGTGTTTGTCCGCATATGTGTATAAACTCGCGCAGTCGCGGCCCCTAATGCACTTTTCGTCTGGTCTTCCCAGCAGTTTAGGTCAAACGCAGCTCAGCGTAATCTCCTGTGATGCATCAGGTATTTCGGGCGTTGGTATTTCACGATGCAGTTACCCACGTGTTCTGAATTGCACCACCCATCGCAATCTACTCTCGCTTCCTTAGACATGTCGACATCAAGTGCGACATTCGCGTCGTGACCTGGGTTCACTTGGTCCTTGTTACGTCACGTTGATCGTACCGTAACATCAAGTTTCTGAGGAAGACGGACCAATTACCATCTATCAGGTGACTCAGAGGGCAATGTTCGTGACTCTTTGACTCACGCTGACCACATCGTCTTCTCTCTTCATACCTTCCACCTCTCTCCTCTCCCTTCTTTCCTTCCCTTCCCCTCACCCTCTCCTCCCTCATCTCTCCCCCTCTTCCCCTCCCCTCTCCTTCGCTCCTCACCTTATCGCCTACGATCTTCCCACTTTTTCTTAAAATCACTTCAGAATTCCAAACTTTACTTGGGTAGAGCCACTATCAACTCTTAAACGGTGGTGAGGGATAACTCGGGTAAAATGAAATCGCTTGAGAACCACCAAAGAAAAATTGATAAAGATGTCAACCGCGGTTAAGAAGTTAAACACGAAGGGCCCTGAAGTGTTCTCATAAACTGAATAAAACCGTCTGTTATTAGCCAGAATAAAATATCAAAAGAGGACATTGGCATTTAATGGATTAATATATATATATATATATATATATGTATATATATATAATGTGTGTGTGTGTGTGTATGCACAACACTGAATGGGTCCCAGTGAACAGATTTACATTTATCAACCACAATTCACTTTAATTCTAAGCCATCAACATCGAGAAACTCGAGGAGGCATACATGCAGAAATTGAAACGTGGTACAGCCAAGGACTCGAACCTGCGCTAGCACGTGACAAGTGATAGTGACTTAACCGATTGCATATATACAGTGCCACAAGCCATCTATTGTTCTACAGATGGGGCCGCTAAAGTATATTATAAAGACCCGAGACTGACTGCTTGGCTGCGACACAGGCAAGTCTCAGCCTCATTCCAAGTAAACGTCTGGAAAGTCAATACCGTCATCACTGACTCGTCACTATTACTCCATGTATGTCACCTTTATCGTTACTCATCCACGAAGTCCCTTTCTCCAGGCGTTCCTGTTAGCCCTAAGAGGGGAGAGGTGTTATGGTGTTGTGTAAAATGAAATACTTTAGTAAAGTTATCTTATGGAAGAGGTTGAAAGGAGGGAATTATTCAACCTATCAACACCAACATATCAGAAACCATCATTGTCATCATAGCTTCATCACCATCACCCCTATCATCATTCCTATCATCACCACTACATCACCACAATCACAACCACCACATCACCACAATCACCACCACCACCTCCATCATTACCATAACCACCAACCACTCTCACTGCTACCACCATCACTTCCACCCCATCACCCCCACCACCACCCTCCACCACCACGCACTCCACCACCACCCCCTCCACTCCACCACCATCCCCCTCCACCACCCCACTCCACCACCACCCCACTCCACCACCACCCCCTCCACCACCACCACTACCCTCCACCACCACCACCCTCCACCACCACCCCGCTCCACCACCACCTCCTCCGCGACCGAACCGCTACGCCACGGTTGAACGAGAACCGATTCGTAGAAGAGGGTGAGTCAGCCCGTAGATTTGTTTATGCATGAATCCTTCTTGTGAAGACCTACATTTCCGGGCAAGTCGCAGCCGCGGGTTCAGTGTATACACACAGTATGTTTGGGTAGAATGGGGTATGTGCGCGTTTCTCTGTGTGTGTTTGTATAAGTGTGTGTGTGTGTGTGTGTGTGTGTGTGTGTGTGTGTGTGTGTGTGTGTGTGTGTGTGTGTGTGTGTGTGTGTGTGTGTGTGTGTGTGTGTGTGTGTGTGTGTGTGTGTGTGTGTGTGTGTGTGACTCACCATGGTCTTGGATCACGTGTTGGACTCGTGATCGACAGCTATTACCCTCCCGGATGAGAGCTCAGAGCTCATATATGACCGATCTATGGGTAATGCTGTGACCTGACACACACACACACACACACACACACACACACACACACACACACACACACACACACACACACACAACTCCCCGCCCACAAGAGTTGGAGTAACGACTCGCAGCGCAGCGATACTGAAATTATTTCAGCCCTGGGCGGGATTCGAACTCGGACCGCTGAGTTAGCAGTTGTGAACGTTACCACTGCACCGTCGAGCCGTGTGTGTATGTGTGTGTGTGTGTGTGTGTGTGTGTGTGTGTGTGTGTGTGTGTGCGTGCGCGCGTGAATGTAGTATTGTTTGGGTGTGGAACGGAGTTAACACATATCGATTAGCGCCCACCGTAACGGATCTCATTCATCTTTTTATTCTGGCTACCCACAGGCTATTTTTGTCATCTACAGTATGTGGCACTCGTATTACGAAGGGATTTGAATACTTACAACGTTAGCAGTGCATACACGCACATACACGCACACACGCATGCTCGCACTTATTTAATCGGATACTTCCTGAAGAAGCCTTCCTGTTCATCGACCTTTGTCAGTTCTATGATAGTGAGGAATCTACCCCAGGAAGTATGTACCTACGGCCGAAGCCGTCAAAATTTCCCTGTGTGCTTGGAGTATTGGAGTAGTTAACAGTACATTAAATGTAAAGAAAAGGATATCAATAGCGCCTGTCACATACATCATTGTACATCATTGTACATCATTGCACTGATGGAGAACCTGAACAGGGTCGCCACCAAATTCCGACGATTCCTCCACCAAGTGGACTGCAGTGGTTCTCAACCTGTGGTCCATGGACCCCCTAGTGGATTACGGTGGTTCACAAGTGGAGCAGCCAGCCGAAAGTCACCAGTTAGTGGATGCAAAACGATTAAATTTAGTGTCGAGGTCATCTCCAGGAGGTGAAATGACAGCAATTCATAAGTACGGGGTATGTGTGGAAATAGGTTGAGAACCTTGGAAATGGAGTGTATTGGGGTTGTTAAATGTAAAGAAAATGATATCAGCAGCTTCTTTCACGTACTATACGCAGTTAGTGGATGCAAAACGATTAAATTTAAGTGTCGAAGTCATCTCCAGGGTGTTAAATGACAGCAATTCATAAGTACGGGGTATGTGTGGAAATAGGTTGAGAACCTTGGAAGTGGAGTATTGGGGTAGTTAAGTGTAAAGAAAAGGATATCAGCAGCGCCTCTCACATACTATATCATTGTAGGCCTACTGATGAAGAACCTGGACAGAATCGCTACCAAATTCCGACGATTCCTCGACCAAGTGGACAAGGAACAACTGAGGGGACAGAAGACAACGACGCACCAGTGACCCAGCGAGAAAGAAAACGAGATCGAAGAATGCGTCTCACCGAAGTTCTTCTCGAAGTTGTTGGGGACGCTCCTCTTGGTGGTTCGAGAAGGGATTGACAGGGATCCTTGTTATCCCTTGTCCCTGACCTAGAAGCCCCTTTGAGGAAAGGGTTGTATGGCGAGTGTATGGAGCCCTACATGCCCCACACGAGGCTTCTTGGGGGCAAAAGAATGGGACAACTGACTCCCTTGGGATGACACTTTCCCCCCTCGTCCCCATGAGCATCTACATTACCTTGACATCATCAAACATCCCCGTTGTTCACAAGTCAAACGCTCGACTAAACGTTGAAGTCTTCAGGTTGTGAGCATCTCTGTAGACACAGACACTGATGCATGTTGATAAGAGAAATAATAATCCAGGCGAGTCTCTTACCCGATTTTGAATGCTTTACATCCCTTTCTACTGCACTTTGACATAATGTTTATATATATTTATATATATATATATATATATATATATATATATATATATATATATGTTTTTATTTTTATATATATATATGCGAATAAATCACAAAAACACGTGATTCACAAAATGTGTAATAAAACCACTTGGAAAATAAAATGAAAGGTGACCGAACGTTTTCGTCTATTTAAGACATTTTCAAAGGTTTTATTACACTCTCTCACACACACACATATATATAGACATTCGCTTTGTGACTGGATTCCCTGTGCTTGATGTAGCAAGGCCAGGCGCCTATCCACATCCGTCCACGGTTCATAGTACTAATACTCAGAGTTTGTTGAGGACGTCTGTCTGCTTCATAAAGCTCTAACAAGCAAAACGCCATACCAGGAATAAAAGCTTCGATCTTGGTGTTTTCGTTGAAAAACTTTTCTTCTTGATGCTTTTATACCTAGCTATCGCTAGCATTTTTTTTTTTTTTTAAGGGAAATCTCAAGACCCTTTACACATAAACTTTACCTTCGAATCGGTGCAGTCCTCTTTTCTATTAGGTGCTCCTCGAAATGTGTAGATAAAAAAGAGCATTCCATCATTCATTTACGGGTGTCTTTCCGCGTCGACCAGTGTGAGAACTGCGAATTCCAAACTACTGGTAACCAAACCTGGAAAAAACAAAAAAGGGGGGAGGGGTTCTTGCAAAGAGCATTATGGTTGTTCGGGGTTGTTGGCCGGGAAAACCTTCCCCACTTTTT
>NC_134814.1:7282969-7290469 GCF_046742065.1 Oratosquilla oratoria
TGGCGGTGGTGGGTTGTGGCGATAGTAGTGATGGTGGTGATGGTGATGGTGTTGGAGCTGTTGTTATTTTTTATTGTGGTGGTGGTGGTGGTGGTGGTGGTGGTATAAACGGTAGCGGCGTCAGTGGTGGCGAGGGAGATGGTAACGACAGTGACGGTGGCGGTAGTACGGGCGGTGAGGGTGATGGTGGCAATCGATTTAGTTTTCCGTCATCAAAAAAAACTGCGATTCACAAACGCTTCCGGGGTACAGGGAAAGACAGAGGGAGGGAGGTAGAGATAGAGAGAGCGAGAGGAAGGGAGGGTGGTAGAGATAGAAAGAGCGAGAGGAAGAGAGAGAGAGAGAGAGAGATGGGAAAAAGAGAGAGAGCACGAGCACATCATATTGCTCGCACAATATAATGGCATTGTTGAAAACTAAATTAAATCAATCTCGCTCTCGTTCTTTTTCCCTATCTATCTGTCTATATCTCGATGTATGTCTGTATATATGTATGTATGTATCTATCTATCCATCTATCTATTACATTTGCAGGTGTTCAAAACTAAATTAAATCAATCTCTCTCTCTATCTATATCTATATCTATATCTATATCTATATATGCATCTATATATGTATCTATCTATCCATCCATCAGTCTATTGCACTTGAAAGTGGAGAATTTGTACACATAATTTACAACAGAATAGTTATGAGTGATCAGTGCATCGGAATAATTTCAGGAGCTTTGAGACTATATCGTTCATAAAAATAAGTAACTGGCTTGACTAAACGATTTTGAACGATAAAACTGCGCAGAAAGATCGATGTTATGTGCCCACTTTGGCTAGGTTAGCCCTTCCTCTACTGGCTGATGCCCTTTCGTTTAGACCCTGTTCACACTAGAGGTTTGAACCGCGCGTAAACCGCGGCGGTACCGCATAATTAAGGAAAAATGCATAGTTGTGTGTGTGAACGCCTCCATTGACTTACATTGTAATTGAACCGCCGCGGTTCAAACCGCTAGTGTGAATAGGGCCTTATGCCATCTGCTGTGATAGTGTGATGAAGGAGACGTAAGAGTGAATTGTGATACCAACAAAGTGTGGTGATAGGGTACTGTGTTATCAAGTCAATATTGTGATAATGTGTGAGACGAAAACATGGTGATATGACAGTGAAGTAAGGGTTATCACACTGGGCTATTTTTCCTCCAACTGTTGAAGCAAATTTGCAGCCCGTAGCTCTCAGGAAATAATCTGAAATGACATTCTATGTATTTTCATTAAAAAAAAAAATAGTTTCCCATTGTGATTTTACGGTGGAAAAAATTCTGGAGACGAAGGAAAATTTGCCCAGTGTGCTAGGCCCTTAAGGGGAGTTCTTGTGGTGACGAAACGTTGATAGGAGGTTAATGTGATGAATGTCGATTACAGTGACACACTGCGACATTGTGACGGGATTTTGTGACAACATGAGAGAACGAAAAGTCACGTGACAACGAGTCGTACCTCTGTGCGTAGCTGTTCTAAACATAACAATTTATTTCCCAACAGGTCCCTTCCCCCCCCACCCCCAGTGCTTCGGATCCTTAGCCACTGTACAGTATTTCGAACAACGATCTCGTGATTTTTCCTTTTATATTTTGACGTTGTAGCTGCTTACATATTCCTCCTACTACGATGGTTTTTCATAGCATGTTAAAGAAAGGTTAGGTTGTTAGATTAGGTTAGATTAGAATAGTAGTTCCAAAATCAGGGAAAGAGTATGATAGCATATTAAAGAAAGGACAGGTGAGGTCAGGTTAGGTTAGACTAGACTAGAACAAATTTGACCAATGGTTCCAAAATCAGGGTAAGGGTATGAAAATCTAGGAACGGACCCGGTAGGAAAGAATTCCACACATGCGCCCTAAATTGTTATCAGCCATTGGGGACAAGACTTCCTGACCCATCTTACCAATCCGGAGGCTTTATCACCCTCTGTGAGACCCTGGCATTCCCGAAACCCCGCACCGTTACTTGCGCGACAGAAACGGCCGCGACATTTTTCGTCCAGTCGGTATTTAATCGGAAGGGTAAAGGAAATTAGTGGTGGTGGTGGAAAAGGTGGTGGTGGTGGAAAAGGTGGTGGTGGTGGGAAAGGTGGTGGTGGTGGAAAAGGTGGTGGTGGTGGAAAAGGTGGTGGTGGTGGAAAAGGTGGTGGTGGTGGAAAAGGTGGTGGTGGTGGAAAAGGTGGTGGTGGTGGTGGTGGTGGTGGTGGTGGTGGTGGTGGAGAAGGTGGTGGTGGTGGAAAAGGTGGTGGTAGTGGTGGTAGTAATGGTGGTGGTGGAAAAGGTGGTGGTGGTGGTAGTGGTGGTAGTGAAGGAGGTGGTTTGTTTATTATTATTTGCTTGACCTGCTTGTTCGTTATTTATTTATTTTATTTTATTATTATTTATATTGTTATAATTTTTATTTATCTATCTATATTTATCTTCTTTTTTTTCGCATCCGACCTAGATATGGACCAAAAGGTCTCCTGTCGGCATGCTCCTCTTTTATAATCCTTCGTAATCCTTTGTGGTGGTGGAAGAGGTGGTGGTGATGGAGATGACGGTGGAGATGATGGTAGTGGAGGAAGAGGTGGTGGAGGTTGTGGTGGAGGAGGTAGTTTGTGGTAGAGGTGGTGGTTGTGGAGGATGTGGAAGTGATGGTGGAAGAGGTTGTGGTTGAGAAGGAGGAGGAGGAGAAGGAGGAGGAGATGGTTGTAGTAGTGGCGGTTGGCGTTGGTGGTGGGGGTAGCGGTGTTTAGTGATAAAACTAGTAGCAATGGCAGTGCTAACACCAGTGATAGTATTCACTGTCGTCACAAGTAGTATCAGAACTTGATACAGAAAGAGCACCGACATGAAAAGAAACCACACCAAAGGAAACACGCCCGGAGACGTGTGTAAACAGCATAAAAGAAGAAAAAGAAGGAGAAAGTTCTTTCATGAAGCGACTCTTGGATATGTTCCCCCCTTCTCAACGCTTCGCTCGTTCCATTGCCTACACCCTCATATCCCCCCCTCCCGCCTCTCTCCCTCCCCCCTCTTCCCCCCCCCCCACTCCCTCTCTCCTCTGCTTGCTTGCTTGCTGTTGCCCCTAGCGGTTACACTCTGCCTACCTCCTCCTCCATGGAATGACTTGCCAACGCGCGCTCTCTCTCTCCCGCACTTTCGCAGAAGACAAACTGGATAGTTCCTCTTGGTCTGCGAGCGGCGGTTGTAGGCAAGGGGTTGGTGGCACAAGGCTTTGAGGTAAGGGGGAAGAGTCTGAGTGCTTAGACCCTGTTCACACCGCTGCGGTTCAATTATAGTGTAAGTCTATGGAGACATTCACACAACCGCGCGGGCGGCAGGTGTAGGCAGGTGACACAAGGCTTTGAGATAAGGCTAAGAGTCTGAGTGCTTAGGCCCAGTTCACACTAGCGGTTTGAACCGCGGCGGTTCAATTACAGTGTAAGTCTATAGAGGCGTTCACACGCAACCGCGCAATTTTTCCTTGATTATGCGGTACCGCCGCAGTTTATGCGTGGTTCAAACCGCTAGTGTGAGCAGGGCTATAGGGTTATTGATCATTCTTCAGAGCGTGTCTCTTGTAAAAAGATGAGGAGAAGAGCGGGTTGGGCTAGGAGACTTGGAACGAGGAAGTACAAGCATAAAATTCTAGACAAGAGACGGAAGAGTGGAAGAAGGCCTGGAATAGTATTTGTATTTAACGGAAAGGAACATGGAATAGATGGTTTTATTTGTGTGGAAGAGGACTACAAGCCTAAGAGCAAAAGGGTTCTACACGTCAGAGGCTATAGCCATTGGGTCAGGGGTCAAGTTAGAATTAAACTCGCTCTTGTCTGAAGATGTTGCGCAAGTTTGCGGTAAAGACCCGTGGGTCACCATGGAAACGAGATTTGTAATGAGATGAAGGTTAGTGAGTCTATCAAAAGCGTTGCAATGTCAGTGGTCAATCTCTGAATAGGATAGCAAAGTCCTTAGACACTCGGGAGTGAACTAATCGCTGGAAGGCGATATGTATGAAAAAAAATCGAGATGTCACAATGCACGGACCAAGATCATATCAGCAAGGGGCAATGCAGTGATCACACATGCAAAGAGTGATCGGCAGACACGATCCAAGAGTAAACCCAGCCAGAGAGAAAACCTGTTCAACAACCTTGCAAGTATTCGGCTCGGTCAGACGTGTTACAGCTGTCTTCTTCCTCTTCTTCTTCTTCTTCTTCTTCTTTTTCTTCTTCTTCTTCTTCTTCTTCTTCTTCTTCTTCTTCTTCTTCTTCTTCTTCTTCTTCTTCTTCTTCTTCTTCTTCTTCTTCTTCTTCTTCTTCTTCTTCTTCTTCTTCTTCTTCTTCTCTTCTTCTTCTTCTTCTTCTTCTTCTTCTTCTTTTTCTTCTTCTTCTTTCTCTTCTTCTTCTTCTTCTTTTTCTTCTTCTTCTTCTTTTCTTCTTCTTCTTTTCTTTTTCTTCTTCTTCTTCTTCTTTTCTTCTTCTTCTTCTTTTCTTCTTCTTTTCTTCTTCTTCTTCATTTCTTTTTCTTCTTCTTCTTCTTCTTTTCTTCTTCTTCTTCTTTTCTTCTTCTTCTTCTTCTTCGTTTTCTTCTTCTTCTTCTTCTTCTTCTTCTTTTTCTTCCTCTTGTTCTTCTTCTTCTTCTTGTTCTTCTCCTTCTTCTATATCTTCTTTCTCTTCTTCTTCTTCTTCCTCTTCTTCTTCTCCTCATTCTTCTCCTTATTCTTATTCTTCCTCCTCCTCTTCTTCTTCTCATTATTCTTCTTCTTCTTTTTCTTCTTCTTCTCCGTCTTCTTCTTCTCCGTTTTCTTCTTCTTTTCCTTCTTCTTCTCCATCTTCTTCTTCTTTTGATTCTTCTTCTCATCCTTCTTATTCTCATTCTTCTTCTTCTTTTTCTTCATCTTCTTCTTCTCTACTTCATCTCATTCTTATTCTTATTCCTTTCTTATTATTATTACTTTCTTCCTTTCTTCCTTTCTCTCTTTCTCTCTTTCTCTCTTTCCACTCTTTAAGCTCACCAACAGGCTAGGTCTAGCATGCGATGTGCAGAGACCTTGTTGCGATTATTGCATCTCGGTTAAACTGAGACATTCAAATAACACGGTAGGTCTGGAGAGGAACTGAATCCCCTAATCTTTACCAGATCACCGCATGGAATCCCAAGGAAGATGCATAAACGTCTTGTCTTATAACAAGCGGAGGCTTCAGTCTTTGTGTCCTCTTGTCTTTCTTCTTTTTGGTCTTTTTTTTTATCCATTATTTCACTGAAAGATGGTTGTCTTCTTCTGTGTCCACAGTAACTGCCAACAGGTAGTCAAGTAAAAGTATATCAATCCGGTTTACGTTTTCTTTTGTTCAGCTTTGTGAAAAAAAAGAAAATATGATACGGTTTAATGTCGCGAACTCCACGGAGGCTATGACGATGCCCCTTACAAAGGACTTTGTAGCGTGGAATTTGATTAACACCCTTGGTCCAACTCGTGGGTGGTAGAGCTTGAACTGCCGTCACCTCGACCTCCGCCGCAAGTTGCGACGCTCTAATCTACTCGTCCAGCAAGCATAAGAATATGTAGAAGTTTATAACATTATGAAAGGGGACCTTTGTAGCTAGATAAACAACTTTTACAAGATATTCATTTTTATATGAACTTTTGGTAAGGATTAGATGATACATTTTGAAATTAACAACTATGAGGAGGGAGATAATTGATGATGGAATAACAAAATACAGAAACAGAATAATTCTCACCTTGGTCAAACAATTTACAATCATATTTTCATTTATTCAAATGATCATTTAACTACTAGTGTTTCTCAACATACTTTTCATTAGACTTTGTAATAGATATCCAGTTAGTTAAGGAAATTACGATTGTTTGCAGACAAGGTTAGAATTGAAGGAAGACATAATCGCAGTCTAAAAGTAATGTTATATATATATATATATATATATATATATATATATATATATATATATATATATATATATACATATATATATATATATATATATATATATATATATATATATAGTATGCACAAGAATATGCATATCACGAAATCATTCTTTGCAAAAGTCATTGAACTGATGAGTGTGAAGGAATGACAACAGCGATGAATTCGAAGGTTTGTTGATGAAGTGACGTCATGACGTATGCCAGACATCATGTAATACAGTTCTAATACATCATGTGTTTATACTTCATATAAACAGCACTCACTTTGGTGGCCTTCCCAAGCACGCTCGGGAGTATTTGTAATTGAAGTAGAAACATGGACGGACAATACATGTTTAGAATGGGAATCGGAGAAGGATAAATGCATCCATATATATACATATATATATATATACATATACATATATATATATTTATATATATATATATATATATATATATATATATATCAACAAGAACCCACTGTGTTGAATAAGAAGAAATGAAATAGATGATATACATATATTTCGATCACGGACTATGATCCTCTTCAGTGGAATCTATATTCCACTGAAGAGGATCACAGTCCATGATCGAGATAAATGGATATCGTCTATTTAATTTCTTCTTATCCAACACAGTGGGTTCTTGTTGAAATATATATATATATATATATATATATATATATATATATATATAGATATATATATATATCATATGTCTTCTGCTCCCACATAAATGGGACAGCCAATCAAGGCATGCATTTACTACCCACTCACTCGACTTCCATCCATCATCCATTAGTTTTCCTTTTCGTTTTAGCTCCTCATAGGTAAAGGTTCATTCCTCTCCCCGGCCCACTGCACGGGTGAGAAGCAATGCAGCAAGACACAGCTTCTCCACAGCAGAGCCCCACCGTTACAATCACATGGCGTCTGTATAACGTTGCCTTTAATCATGTGATGAAGATCTTAGGTCTCACTCCCATAAAAGGTGTAATCTGACTTGAATTCCAGAGAAGAATCACTGCCGAAGATATCTTCAATATCATACAGATAAGTCTGAGAGTCCAGACAATATACTGCAATGCCCAATCACTCTGAGATAAGTAGTACACCAGATGTGATAAGCGCCTAGGCCAGGTAGGCTGGTCACGTTTCGTCTATGCCCATCCCTTTCCTTGTAACCTCAGACAGGTCAGACTGCTGGAAGCATCAGCAAATGTGAATAAAAATCGAGAAACTTCGCTACGGCCAGCCGACATCAAGGTATGCAATGGAGCAATGAACGACCAACTCCATGGAAGTTATATAGGCGGCTATTGAGATGATTCCATAATCATTCTTTTAATTAACATTTATACTCGCTTCATAAAAAGAGGACAGAAAGTAATAGGAAAGTAGAATCTAGAGTGAATGGAGTTTATTGGGTGACCAGAAGAAATAAAGACAATACATCAAATGTTTCTAAGACTTGTGAATATAGTGTCTGTAGTACAAGACTTTAAATTTTAAAAAATGCATATATAATATATATGCTGTGCCT
>NC_134814.1:7295469-7297969 GCF_046742065.1 Oratosquilla oratoria
AGGAAACCTAGTGTCTGCAGATTAATTATCTACCATTCAAGATAACTAATTTGAACAGTTCGAGTACTAAGACGTGATGAGTCTCGCTCCACATCTCTCTGCATCTCGCCGTGGTTGTGGTCATGACCTGTGAAAGCGTCTATAGACATCCATGATTATTTGAGAGCACGACGTCGTGTCGTTGACGGCGCATGACGTATAGTCGAGACTTGTGAAACAGGACTTAGGTTTGTCCTCAGGTTTGTAGTTTTAGCCAGGCGTTTTAGAACAGACTCCTTCAGAATGCTTCTGTAACAAAACCTCTACCCTCATGCCAAAGGAACTGTTTGACCTTTGGGAGTCTCCTCTATGAGGACTAGATTCCTCAGAGACAAATCTTGAAATCCTGGTAAGTTGCACTCGCCTTCGTCTACATATGTTTGGGTTGGACAACTATCTCCTTTTGGTATTGGACCTGACTCGGAACTTTTTCGTCTTAGTCCACGACAACTGACCCTGCAGCTTCCTCGGCAACTTCTTAAGAAAGGCAACTCGTTAGTGGTCGAAAGTGTTTTAGACAAATGTGTTACTTTGTTACGTGAGACGTTTGTCTGTAATGCTACCACGCACGTTTTGGCCTCTTATCGTCTTGTGATCATAACCATACTATAGTATCTTATAAAGAATGTTTCAAGGATGAGCCCTATCAGTTATCTTAGATTTAGGTAAAAAAGATCAAGGTCAAAGTGATCAAAAAACCTTATTTTACATTTTGCCATATCTTTCGACAGTCACTCTCGCTCAGCATTTTTTTTTCTTTTTTTTTTTTTGACTGGAAATGCAAGAGACATATCCCGCCCTTCTCGAAGCTTTGGGAGCTTCGACTGTGACCCAACGCCCTTGCGGTCTTCGGACTCGGTTCCATGCGATCCACAGCCGGACGGGAATCCCTCTCCGTAATTGCGCGAGTTGAACTGGAAAGACTTGATTTTGCAGCACCTCTACAGACACGTTTTTTTTTTTGTTTTTTTCTAAATAATTGTTGTTTTTTTGCTAAATAATTGCGTTTTTGCTCAATATTTGCGTTTTTTTCTAAATAATTGCGTTTTTTTCAATAATTGCGTTTTTTTTTTGCTAAATAGTTGCGTTTTTTTTCTTCTAAATAATCATTGAAACGTACTTTATCCCTGTACATTCTCATCATCCCAACTCTTCCTATGGCGAGAGCTGGATGCTTAATTGTTCTGGTTGATTTCAAACAACTTTATTCAGCTTCGTGATATCAAAGGAGACTTCAACGCCATTCTATATCACCTGGGACAGCGTCTATAGCAATCCTACGCACGGAATTCGTTTTCTACTTGGTTTGTAATACAACAGTATCATTTTACAGATCATAATTTATCTTATATCTACAAGCAGTGAACTTCACAGCTACGGGATTGGTTGAGAGTAGTTTACTAAAAGCGTCAAACACTTGCATGGAAGTTGTTCATGCACTACTAAACTACCATCGCGCGTTAATCGGTTATATCCCTTTACGAGTTAACATAGTTACGATGACACACTTTACATATTTAGTTCTGGCCAGTCCCATACGATATTATTTATCATGAAAAGCACCACCGAAATGAAGAGGATAAACATAAAAACATAACAATAGAGGAGACTGCAAGAGACCATAAGGCCTACACTAAGCCGTTCCATATCCCATACCAGATATTATACCTATCCATAAAATTATGTAATTTCTTAAAACAGCCAATTGTCTCAACGCTCACTACATGGTTGCTAAGTCTATTTCACGTATTAACCACTCTATTGGTAAACTGTGAAGACCGTAGACAAGTGAGGAGGAGAATAAAAAGGAGGATTTTTCAGGAAAGTAACGTAGGGAGAACGCGAGATCATTAAAGCATGACGTTGTCTTGGACTCTACTAAGAACGACGCAGATCGGGAAGCGACGCAGATGGTGACGGGGATCTCTCTCCCCCTAAGAAGGAAAGATAGACTTGGATCCTCTTCGGCGTGTCCCGTCGCCCTCTTGTCAGGTCACGTTACGACCTTCAGGATAAAAAAAAAAAAAAAAAAAAAAAAAAAGACCTCACCAACACCCCCCTCTCCCTCCCCCTCCCCTCCCGCTCCCTCCTCAATCTCCCCTCGTCATTCTTCTTCATCTATTTTCCCTTCTACGCCTTATTTCTTTTCTCCCATATTATCTACTTTTCGTCCCTCGTTTATTATCTTTTTCCGTCTCCATTTCACCAAGCTTTGTCCTGGTTTACTTTTTTTTCTTCCTCGTCTTCCTCGAATATAACTTTATTCATTTTCATTCTTCCTCCTCTTAACCATACACACATCCCTTCCCTTAGCCCAGTAATGTAACGCTAGATCTTAGGAGTCTGAATATCATTATGACGGTGATTATTACATGATCAGACCTGGAATAGCTTTCAAGTAGTATTAGAGGTCAGAGAAGCTATCTCAAGAAAAAATAATTGTCTTGATATCATATCTTGA
>NC_134814.1:7302969-7325469 GCF_046742065.1 Oratosquilla oratoria
TCCTCACTGCTTCGTACTGTCTGATATTGATTAACATGGTAAAAGACGAATATATTGCTCGACTGGTCGTGTCTGCTGTCTCTTCCGGATCCTTCTTTTATCCGTGAAGGTCGTGGCGAAGGAGAGACCAGGCTTGTGGGGAATCACGTCAGGGAACTCTTCTTCAGAAGCGTTAAAGAGGTTTTGCAAACGGCGTGAGAACTCAGCGGCCAAATCCGGGTTCACCCTTCGAGACCAGCTGACGGGAACCGTGGCTTGTCAACCACGCGAGAGGAGCAATGAGGAAAAAATATATATATATCATTAGAGATATTGACATCAAGGACGCCACGAATTACCGTCAATTTCCGTAATGACGTCATCTGGAATCGCTTTGGTTTGATTTAAGGGTGGCGGGGGGAGGAGGGCTCCTAAACGACGTCCTACAACCTTACAGTGATGAATTTCGAAAGATCTACGTTCAGATGTCTACTGCAAGTTTGCGCAAGCCTTGCAGAGGTCCCCGCTATAACTTCCACACTGCAGGATGGCTTGAATAAGATCTAGAAAAACAAGAAAGATAAAAAAAAATGAATATTGAGAGTCAAGTGACCAAAGGGGTGAATCCCTGGGAATTTGGGAGTTGGCTGGTTTCTGCTCGAAATAGCGCGATTGTCATAAACGCGTCCTGAATTCGATCGAATAGACACGATGATTCTTTGCATTTAAATGTACGCGATGATAACATATTGTGCTTATGCAATACATGTGTGCGTTTGCGTTTCTGTGTGTGAATGATTCATCATGGTCTTGGATCACCTACTGGACTCGTGATCGTCAGTTGTTATCCTCATGGATGAGAGCTCTGGACTGAGCAAACACACTGAGCACACCCATCCCTTGCTGAAAGGGGATATTCTTAAAGTAATATGATTCTTTCCATTCCCAAAGTGAGGTTTAGTCTCAGATCTGCTGTTTGACAACCCTCGACGCTAACCACTACATCAAGAAGTGGATATCTACCTGAATAAATACACGTCAGACTAGTCTCATGCATACATGAATACACAGTTATTTTGCATGCATAAAGACAGTTATTTGCATGCATGAATACACAGTTATTTTGCATGCATGAATACACAGTTATTTGCATGCATGAATACACAGTTATTTTGCATGCATGAATACACAGTTATTTGCATGCATGAATACACAGTTATTTGCATGCATGAATACACAGTTATTTGCATGCATGAATACAGTTATTTTGCATGCATGAATACACAGTTATTTGCATGCATGAATACATAGTTATTTGCAGGCATGAATGCACAGTTATTTGCAGGCATGAATACAGTTATTTTGCATGCATGAATACACAATTATTTGCATGCATGAATGCACAGTTATTTGCATGCATGAATACACAGTTATTTGCATGCATGAATACACAGTTATTTGCATGCATGAATACACAGTTATTGTACATGCATGAATACAGTTATTTGCATGCATGAATACACAGTTATTTGCATGCATGAATACACTGTGTATTCATGTATTGTATGCATGAATACACAGTTATTTGCATGCATGAATACACTGTGTATCCATGTATTGTATGCATGAATACACAGTTATTTTGCATGCATGAATACAGTTATTTGTATGCATGAATACACAGTTATTTTGCATATCGACCATACACTATAGATTGTTCATCTATGCTGGGAAGGTCTGAAGAAGTGGCTGCACTTCACTTTCATTTATCCATCAAGTAATCATACGTTAACAAGACTTAGTGGGTGCTACACTACCCAGACCTGACTACAGGGGTTCCCTTATGGTCGGAAAAGGTTAAGAAACGCAGACTCGAAGTGTCCGCAAGACTCACCATCCAGAATGAGTCTTCCAATGTTCCCGCATGCGCAGATAACCTACAGATTACAAAGGATTACAAAGGCGGAGCATGCCGACAGGAGACCTTTTGATCCATATCTAGGTCGGATGCAAAAAAAAAAAAAAAAAAAAAAAATCATATTGATAATAGATAAAAACTATAATAATGTAAATAACAAATAAAATACATAACTAAATGCATAGGTATAGTTGAATAACAAACAAAAATGCATAGGTATAGTTGAATAACAAACAGATTGTTGTGAGTAATTGTACGTACACTCGGAAACGAATCAGGGCCTCCTTCGAGGGTGGAGGACAAGAAGAAGGGGGCAAAGACAACCTAGCGACCTACTGTACTACTTCCACTCTCTTCCACCGTCTCCCCCGACCCAAGACGTTCTTCCTACCTCCCTTCCACCTCCCTCCCTCCCTTCTACCTCCCACCTCCCTCCCGTCCTTCCACCTCCCCCCTCCCTCCCTCCCTTCCTTCCACCTCCCCCCTCCCTCCCTCCCTTCCTTCCACCTCCCCCCTCCCTCCCTCCCTTCCTTCCACCTCCCCCCTCCCTCCCTCCCTTCCTTCCACCTCCCCCCTCCCTCCCTCCCTTCCTTCCACCTCCCCCCTCCCTCCCTCCCTTCCTTCCACCTCCCCCCTCCCTACCTCCCTTCCTTCCACCTCCCCCCTCCCTCCCTCCATTCCTTCCACCTCCCCCCTCCCTCCCTCTCTTCCTTCCACCTCCCCTTTTATCATTCCAATCCAGCCCACCAATTCCTCTGAAGTTGTACCCGATTCCGCTTCCTGCCGTGCCAAGCGAGGTCATCGCCATGACCAGTTCCATTAGTCTGTTTCAGATGACAACGAAGGAGGAGGACGGGAAGATAGTCGGCTGGTGGAAGGGAAGGAGAAGACACGGGGTTGTCCTATGGGAGGAAGAGGGAGTTTATGGAGAAGTGGGAGTGACGGGGTGAGGGAGTTGTAGGAAGACTTGAGAGAAATGGGAGGGATAAGAGAAACTATACGATGGTGCCATTATTACACAAATTGAGAAAAATGAAACTGAAGCGAGGTGTTGTTAAAGAAGGGACGAGGTGATATGAGTAGTGGCATCACAGGGTAGACTTGAAAAGAAGCATGTAATGGCCTGTGTTGAGCTAAAGGACTGTACTGTAAGGTTAGGTTAAGATGGGTTAGATAAGGATAGATTAGCTTGGCTGAGTTCAGCTTAGCTTAAGTTAGGCTTGGTTAGGTTGAGTTTTAGGTTAGGTGAAGTACAGCTAGATTAGGTTACAAGGTGGGACAACAAGGAACAAACCTGTTTTGGAATCACTATCTATATACAAAGGTCTTCTTCCTCCTTATTAATGAGGTAGCCAAGTCAAAGGCTACCCATTCCCATACATTCAACTCCCATCCACAATCCTTGTATCAAGGAATCACTATAGATGATGATGATGATGTGGTTTAACATCACAAACTCCCCCGTGTCGGAAGGCTAGGACTGTGCCCCTCACAGAGGGCTTTGTAGCGTGAAATTTGATGAACCATGCCCTTGGTTCAACTTCGCTGGTGGCAGGATTCGAACCGCCATCCCCTCGACCTTCGCCGCAAGTAACGACACCCTAACCCGCTCAGCCAGCGAGATCACTATAGAAGAATGAATATCACTGATGGAATGAAGGAAAAACTAAAAGACTAAGGAGAAGTAGAAAAGAACATCAGCCTGTTATAATGAGTTTGTCGTGTTAATTGTATATATAAACATTGACCCTTCAGGACTTAAGCATAGTGCGTAGGTTTTATTGTCAAATGTCGGAACATCTTATCCACTCAAGGAGGGGACATCGACCTACAGCTGAATAAAGACGTTTAGCGTTTACTACAGCCATGGGGGTTAAGTAAAACTAAACTATCTCGACTAACCTCTTTCGAAGTATTGGGTCATCTTTTGGCATGTAAGGAATTTACTATGGCTAACGCAAGGCAACTTTTATCCAACTTAGAAAAATCTCTGGTCCCAAGAAAGTTGAACACAGGAATCGAGCGTAGCTCAGGACTTCGTATGAATAATGTCATTCCTGCGTCTCAAGTCAGCAACTCCGGCCGCTCAGCCTAGAGGACGGCACGTCCACCACAGCTGGCCGCTCTTGTCTACACAGCCCCCGTTTTAGTGAAGCTTTTGCGCCCGAGAGGTCCAATAAATTAGGGTCGTGATGAGTTTAACGGTCTGATTATTACATGGGCGAGATGCTGGTCGGCCAGTGATACGGTAATCAACGTAAATAAACTCGCCGTGGAGAGATATCATAATACTTTGCCTGAGGAACAATAACATACATCAGGAGACCATTTTACCTCATAAGAAAGTAGTTACACTCTGTCGGTTCTTTGAATATTCTATTTTATATTAACGGGAACGAAAATCCCCCCTTTTCTCTTTCCTCTTCTTTTCTTTTCTCTTTATTGTTCTATCTCGCCTTGACGTTATGAGAAAGAGGGGTTGAGGTGATGGGAATGATATATGATATGAGAGTTGGTACGACCCCAGAATTTTCGTGAGCAATTGAAGAAGGTATCCAAGATGATATGCATAGCGATTACGAAATAATGGCGTCCTCTACGGCTCTTGTGTGCTGTGCGATGGAATTTGAGCCCAAAATCAACCAACCATTCCAACAAAGGGCAAAGGAATTTAAGGAGAGATAGTCACGTGACAGGAGATTTTGTTCACCTGTTAAGGAGAGATAGTCACGTGACAGGAGATTTTGTTCACCTGTTAAGGAGAGATAGTCACGTGACAGGAGATTTTGTTCACCTCTGGGACAACATGAGATTTCAACCCGTCCAGTAGGAGGTTGCAAAAGAAAATAAGAACGGAGGAGATTGCAAGAGACCATAAGGCCTACACTAAGCAGTTCCATGCCCATCATCCTCATCTATAAAGTTATGTAATCTCGTAAAACAACCAATTGTTTTACCGTCCACTACGTGGTTATCAACTCTATTCCATTCTTTAATCCAGCGTTTCTCAACCTTTTTACCCTTGCGTAACCTTTAAAATAAATTGCATGTTTAAGGAACCCCTGCGCAAAAAGAAAAACACACTTTCATCGTAATAATAGGTTAGATAGGATGATGTCTATATTACATTATTACAATAACCAACAATATGTCGTGTGTGTTTAGTTATATTACGTATATGAAATTAAATTTAAAATCAAAAGTGCATTAGCTTATCTCACTTGTTCTCGCGGAACCCTTAGGGACCTTTTGCGGAACCTTAGGGTTCCGGGGAACCCTGATTGTTGCTTTAATCACTCTATTGGTAAACCATTTCCAAGCCTATTTCCTTCTTAAACTTAATTTCATCCAATTTAAACCCGGTACCACGAGTCTTATCCTGCTGCCTTAATATGATGACCTTGTCTTCATCACCCTGGTTAAAGCCTTTGACCCATTTAAATACCTCTATTAGATCACTCCACACTCTGCGTCTTTCCAGAGAGTATAAGTTAAGGTGGCTAAGCCTGACTTCGTAACGGAACCAGTTAATATCAAATGTCATAAATGAATCACGTGAAAAGCGTTTCAAGAAATGAAACTTTTTTCCTTAAAGAAAAGTGGAGAGTTGTGAGGGACTTTATATAGATTTTCAAGAATCTCAGAGGAATAGAGATACACATTAGAGGTCATTTTTTGAAAAGCAATGGGTCACGGATACCAAGACAAAGTCACAATCACTGAATGAACCAAATTGTCTTGGCGTTTGCGTCTATTACAATTCGAGATTTCAAGATTCAAAGTGATAAATATCCTTTTTTTTTGGGGGGGGGAGGGGGGCGTTAAGGACTGAAAGTCTTCCCCCACATGCCTTTCCGTTGTAATTATTATAAAATTATCGCAAAAAACAAAAACAAAAAAAAAACATGCCCACCTCCCTCATCACACATGTCCCAGTGCGTGGCGGTCGGAACCAGAAGCCGTTGACTTATCTCAGCATACATGGTATTCCAGATTCGTAGACATCACTTAATCATCGGACACCACGACTGGATCCATGCCTTCCCACAATACCCAACAGCACACAATGCACGTTAATTGGCTGAACACATAGCTGTAGGGATAAGATGACAGGAGGTGAGGAAGAGAAGTAGGAGGAAGAGGAGGAGGAGGAGTAAGAGAAAGAGGAGGAGAAGGAGGAGGAAGGAGGAGAAATGGGAATAGGAGGAGGAATGGAATGGAATGGGGGAGGAAGACGGGAAGGAGGAGGAAAAGGGGAAGGAGAAGTAGAAGAGGAAAATGTAGAAGAAGAAAGACGTCTTCAGAGGCATCTTCGAAGTTGTTAGGTGGGGGGGGGAATGGTTAGTCGCGCTGCCAAACGTATAATGGTTTCGGAAACATTATCGTACAGTGTGCAACCATCAGTCTGCAGAGATTGTCTATAGAATCGTCGCCACGATCCTGGAATCCATCACGTAGGGTCTTCACCGATCGGATGCGCGGAGGGTATATTAAGATTTAATGTTCCATAGGTCTTTACCATGGTCTATCATGCTAACATATGGATGGAATGCTGTTTAGCTTGAGGCATCTGTCTGTAGTTTCTTAAAAAAAAAAGTATAAAACCTAACCCTTCCGACCACTGGTGCTTATGAATTGCACATTTATTTTTACTACCGTCTGGAAACTACTACTCAGACAATGAGCGCCCAGCAAAGAGGACCCGATATCACAGTTCACATTTTCACAGCCATAAACAACTTGTACATTTGTCTTAACGGCCGTCAAACGATTTTATTCATGTGAGACTAACCACGCAGCGAAAGGTCTGAAAAACACATATAATGCAGACAATTCCACCTTACCTTGACCAAGCTACCATAGACTTAGTAACCATGAGGTGAACTCGGAAACAATTTGTAGTTTCAAGAGAAGGTGATATAGCTTTATAGACGGGATTGGTGGTAAGGAACATGGAACTGCCTAGTGTAGGCCTTATGGTCTCTTCTCCATCTTTATGTTCCTATGTTCTTAACACTGATGGAGATGTGAATCCCTCGGAAGGTTCATGTACATTGTGAGTATAGTTAAAGACCATTTAATTTGTCACGTATTTTTTACGTTTATTTTATATTGGTAATTATGTAAATAGCAAATAGTTGCATGTAAAGCGGTGATTATTTAATAACATCACATCTAATTCATATAGTAATTTGATAACATAGAGGGGTCACACAGTCAACAATATACTAACATCATACGTATCTAATTCATATAGTAATTTGATAGCATAAAGGAGTCACACAGTCAACAATATACTAACATCGTACGTATATAATTCATATAGTAATTTGATAGCATAAAGGAGTCACACAGTCAACAATATACTAACATCGTACGTGATTGTTATTAATTGTGGAAAGAATGTTTAATACAATCTTCATGTTCCTATTCATATATATATACATATATATATATATATATATATATATATATGTATATATATATGTATATATATATATATATATATAATATATACATATATCTTGTATTGGAATATACATGACTAAGGTATTGTATTAGGTATTGTATGAAATAGGTAAATTTGATATTGTTATTTTGTCACGATGATGTACAATAACTTGGAATTTCTGAATACACATTTGAATTCACTTTGAAACGTAGTGTTTATGAGTACGCTCTAATTCAACGAAACGATTTTCTTGTTTTCGTTTTCATTTTCATCCAGTTAATTAGCAAAGTTTGTTAATAGATTGACAACGAGATTAAACTTCGAAAAAAGGATAGAACAAGATATTTGTCCCTTTCAACCCATATCCCAACCTCTCTCCTTCTGTCCTTCATTTACCTTCGTTTTTCTTCTGTCTTCTTCTTCCTCCTCTTCTTAATCTTCTTCTTCTTCCTCTTCTTCCTTTTCTTCTTCTTCTTCCTCTTCAGTTTTTTCATGAGCGAGAGTAGATATCTTAGAAATTATCTATAAAATAATCAGATAAATGCTACAAATACAAAAGTGAATGTAAAGGGGATGCAGACTACAACAGACCTATTGGTACTTAGGGGCTGCTTGCAAATTGAAAGATGTAAACAGTGGAGACAGTTATGAACCACCGACTTAATTTAAGTGTATGAGGTTACGATGCTGAGAAATAAATTAGATTGGGTTTGGACTTCATATGCTCATATAAGCATTTTTTAAAATTGTCAATTATATTTGAACCCAAAACATGGACACGCAATTTGTTCCAAGAAAAAAAATCTTCTTTTGTGTTCATCAGAAATCATTTCTAATATTTTGCCACAATAGAAACTCATCATGAAATGGTACAGCAAGATTTGGGTGACTTTTTATTTATGAATTTTGAATAGATTTTTGCTCATTTGGACGTGGTGAAATGCATAAACTAACACTAAGAAAAGTGCACAAAAGATATGGAAGTTGCAATTCAGTTTAATCTAAGAAATGCAAACCCACGGAGAGTCGAAAGTTGGACTTTCTGTATGAATACCTCGACCCTTGTCGAAGTAGAAAACCGCATCAACGAACTCCAAGTGTCCGAAAGATAAGAACATAAGAATGAAGGAGACTGTAAGAGACCATAAGGCCTACACTAGGCAGTTCCATGTCTCTTACCACTTGCCATACCTATCCATAAATTCATCTAATCTCTTTAAACAACCAGTTGCTTCAGCAATCAATTCATGGTTACTACTGTAAATCTATTCCATTCGTCAACCATTCTCTTAGTAAACCAGTTCTCCCCTATTTCCTGTTTCACGTGTCACTGTGTCCGCTACACTCAATGCTTTGTGTGAGCCATTGTATGTTGCATTAAGTACAATGTCTGTGACATCTGTCTCCTTGTCTTACCTTGTGTGACATCCGCGCCATGCTAAAGATAAGCAACGTGCCTCAGGTCATGGCACCCGGAACCTAAGGCTAATGAAAGCATCCGCATTATGTTCGTGACACTTGTCGCTTGATTACGAATGTCGTCGGCTTTCCTGAACTGAATGAAATCGCCTGGCTGTAGACAAAATAAACTGTGAGAGGCACCTTTCCCGCGTATTGACTTTTCCCTGTGCGCCGTCCACGACACGACGTCGTCCTTTCAAATAACCATGGGTGTCTATGGAAGCTTTCACGTGTAGTCGTGGTCGTGACGTCTGAAAGCGTCCATAGACACCCATGGTTATTTGAGAGCACGACGTCGTGCCGTGGACGGCGCACGGCGAAAAGTCGATACGTGTGAAACAAGCCTAAGTCAACTTTAACAGTCGGATAGTTAATCGTCTTTTTTGTGTGATGTTGTAGAGCATATTAAGATCAAATCTCATCTTGTGAGTACGAGGTCTTGGGTTCGATCCCTAAGAGTACCTACCAGTCCTGAAATCATAAAGCCGAAGCCATGTTTTTCCTATTGTAATCTTTTCGCCATATTTTAACATAAATCTTGTATGAAGCATATTTTCATTACAGTCCTGTCTTTGATGCTAATGTAGAATCTGTTTGTTGTTATTGTGTTATTCTGGAAGTTGTCATTGTTTTCATCTGCGTCAATGATGTCATCACAACCGTCAGTGACGTCATCACAATCGTCAATGACGTCATCGTTAGCATCAGTGATGTCATCACACTCTGCTGCTTTTAGGCCAGCTGTCACTATCTCTTAACCTGTTCAAAACAAAGACGTGTGAAATGCCACAACGAACCACATAGAACCCCTTGGCCTAGTCCGTTGAGTTCCTCCTCAAAATACCTGTAACCACCACCACCACCACCACCACTACCACTACCATCTCCTCCACCTCCCAAAGAGGGATTCCCAAGGCAGCTGCAACGCAAGGCCGCGGGTCCTGTGAGCGGTGAGGACGGACCTGCCTCTTGCATTGGAGGCAACGGTGCGCCGTATTTTCGCGATCACTTCTTCTGACGCAGCCAGTCCGTCACTTGTTTCTCTTGTTCCCTTCCCTTTGCTTTTCTCCATTTCATCTGCATGTCTTCCCGCATTCCCTCTCCCCTGTCTTTCCTCCATGTTCCTTCTTCCTTCTTCCGTGCATACTTTAGTCTTGATCTTTTTTTTCTTCTTCTTCTTTCATGTCTTACATTCCTCACTCCTCTTGTCCCGCTCACCCCGCCTTCTCCCTCCCTTCGTCCCCCTTCGTGCTTTTGTTCAAACCAGTCTAACGGCTTCCAACAGAAAACGACGTTTGAATTAATTCCCCGGGGTTAAATGATACGAACCTGACTCGTTTCATAGCCCCCCCAGTTCTTTCAAACATCACAATAGCTACTGATTACTTGACTGATCATGAGTTAATGACCAAAGTTTAGTGTGCGTCCAAATGAATCCAATACAGTCCGTCAGTCGGTCCTGAAACGAGTCTTCAAGTGGCTTTGAGGAGTTTACGTTTTATCATAAACTCATCCCTCTTTTGTGTTTTTTAATTCACTATTTTCAATTGCCAAGGAAAGAGGTAAAGAACTGATTGTTTTGTTTTTCTCTTCTTATTTTATTGCGCGATTTACAACGGCTATAAACTTCCTGGATTCCGTCACGACAGACATACTCTACACAATCATTTCCCCCGCCTCTCCTTCGGCGAATTGCTGGCATTTTGAGAGCAAGCGGGTTTGTGGAATGATTTCGCAAGGCTATTTCGAAGAAATACAGGGTGAACCAAAAATTACCTTACCCAAACTCTATTAAGTATTAAATTAATTACAGTGAAATATTATTGGAGTGAAAATAAATTTATAATATTTGGGTAAGGTAAATTTTGTCTGGAATGAAAAATTAATTGATAACGTTTGGATAAAGTAAATTTTGTCTAAGATGAAAATAAATTAATAATGTTTGGGTATGGTAGCTTTTGAGCCACCCTATACAAACCCTTCAGTATCACATGAAGGGGACTATTTTACGAAAAGAATATCTCGTGCTTATACCGAATATGTCAAAGCTGTCGACTTGTTTCCTTAGAACGTTTCAGAGGCGTGACGTCATATCGCTTACATATCGGCCGCCAGCCGCCGAACCGATTTCGCGCGTCATCATTGAGCAATCAAAGCCAAGGATAAAGGCAAGCAATGGTTTCATGGCCAAGCAGCATCTGTAAAACCCAAAGAAAACGTAGATTTTACTTAGGAACTGGACAGTTTATTGGTTTCGATGACAGTCACAGAATACATAGAGATAACATGATCATTTTGCAAATCGCCAAAATTTGCGTAATGCGAAATTGGTCAATGTTTTGAGATGTAGAAACTGATAGGTTGAATAACTAAAGCATTGCTTTGCAGGCTTTGATGAATAACTGAGGGTTTCATCCAGGCGAGTGGGGTCGGATTGTACAAAGGGCGGTTGCTCAGTTTTAAATGTCTGGAGATTACATGTGTTAAACTAAAACGAAATTGCTGTCTGATCTGGCCGCTTCTAAGAAGAACCCGAGCACTTTATCAGAACAGCTTCTCACACCGTCTGACCTGCAATCTACCTTAAGGGGTTATCATACTAAACTATTTTTCCTCCAACATCCTGCCTCCATCTTCCACTTGAGTAACTAGAGTATGATTTAGCTTACAGAAACCTAGACTTCTGTAAGAACACTTCAACAGTATGTTTAACCTTCGTATGCATTTAAAATCTCTTATTTCATCATTCAGTTTTACTATATATGACCGAAAGATGACTTGATATTTTGAGATATGAAAAATAGAATATTGTACCGAAGACGTTTTTATTCAAACAAACGCTCAACGGTGGACGCTAGTGCAGCCCATGGAAACACATTGTGATGCCTTTGCCCTACTCCGCTCCACTTCCCTCCTCTCCCTTCCTCCCTAACTCCCTACACGGGAATTACCCTTCTCATCTACATCCTTAACATCTTCCTGGCTCTGACCTACCTCCTTATCCATCCCCCTACCTCCACCTCTGTCTCCCTACAGCAGCGTTTCCCTAACCTGGGGTTCTGAAATCAATAATAAGGGATGTTTGGAAGAGACGCATACATACACTTTCCTTTATCCTTCTAGTGATAAGATATTATTCAGGGAGTGCTGGGCTGCTTAGACCTGACGAAAGGGGTACAAGGGACGAAAAAGGTTGGGAAAATCTGCCCTACGACATTCGCTCCCTATTTCGCCGCTGTCGCCAAACTAGCTTGTCCGTAAAGACGTCTGTTGTCCGTTCTTTTATTGCTATAACCTTTGTATCGCCGCGTGCAGCTCCTAGGCGGACAGAATCCGAGCTGTTTCATCTTCACACCATTGCCACGGTATGAATTCACTCTTCAGGGCTCTTGAAAGAGTTTCAAGCCCTGTTCACACTAGCGGTTTGAACCGCGTGGAAACCATTATTCCCCTCCTCCTCCTCCTCCCTCCTTCTTCTCCTCCTCCTCCTGTTCCTTATCTTACCCTTCTTTTTTTTTGTTCTTCCTCTGTCCTCCCTCCTTCTCCTCCTCCTCCTGTTCCTTATCTTACCCTTCTTTTCTTTTTTTTCGTTCTTCCCCTGTTTTCCCTTTTCCGTTTCCCTTTTTTGTCCTCGATTTCTTCTCTTCCCCTCCTTTCGCCTCATAGAATTCTTCTTCTCCCAGTCCTCCTCCCCACATTCTATCTTTCTTTCCGATCATACTTTTTTATTACCTTATTTTCCTGTCTCCCTCTTTTCACTATTCTCCTTCTTTTCTTGTTTTCCATGGTTCGCTCCCAACTCTATCTTCCTTTTATCTGTATCCTTCTGTGTCTACGTGTGTCTGTCTACATGTGTCTACGTGTCTACATGTGTCTACGTGTGTCTGTCTACATGCGTGCCGGTCTGCCCGTCTGGATTTTTCATTGCCTGTCTTTAGTAATATGAGGAGCGGCTTGTATAAGAACTTAACATTCTGGAAACACGTATATACTCCGTCAGAAAAAAGTCCAGTACAAGAGAGGCATAATGATACTCTTAATCATCATAGCAACAACTTGTAACTATGGAGCTTGGAAGGCGTATTTTACCACATATCAGCTATGGGACAGAGTATGCCGTCGGCAATATACATACATATGTATATATATATATGCATATATATATATATATATGCATATATATATATGTATATATATATATATGCATATATGTATATATATATATATGCATATATGTATATATATATATATATATATATATATATACATATATATATATACATACACATACACACACACACACACACCAAAGGCTTTTTCCCCATTAACACAGTCAAAAGGCATATACACATTCCCACCCATTCTTCTCTATCCACCCCCCTTTCCTCCCTCTCATTTTAGCTCCTTATGGATGACGGGTAATCCTTGTATCCAGCCCACTACCCTGGGTCAGAAGCAATGCAGCAAGACACAGCACACCCACAGCAAGGCCTCTTCACTTAATCGGCGACCCCACCCCCTCTCTGCCCCCTCATGTAGAAAAAGAGAAGACTGGGAAAAATCCCCTCGGGTTGCGTCGAAATATTATTTACACATAACTATTCCCTAAAATTTCCCACACCCTCCCTTGCATAACAGTGTCATGTATACAAGGCCATTCTCCATTCATCCTTATCTCCTGCTGTAGTTTTTTTTTTTTTTTTTTTTTTTGCATTTCTCGTTACTGTTATTGCTCCTCTTGTTATTATTTTTGCCGTTGTTGCTGACGTTTTCGTTGTTGGCGGTACCAGTGGATTTGTTTATCTAATAACCTTCCTGTCCTTGATTCCAACTGTGTCGATGATAGTGGTGAAGGAGCAACTAGCAGTTATGACGATAACTTTGATATCTATATCCCTCCGTGGGTCATGTCATCTTCTTCGCCTCTTTTAAGTTCTCTTGTAGTAAATGTAAGGGAACTCACTATTTTGCGCTTGTTTATTCCGAGACCGCTGAATACAGACTGCCCACCTCCCACTGCCTAGTTGGTGTAGTATCGCTGGATATGATATCTTTCACTTACGCAGTTTGATTAATAACGTAACGAAAATGTAAAACACGCACCAAATTAGATATTACATTAGTGATGATGATTGTGTTTATTAAGGGCGTAATGATAAAGGAGCAGTAGCAGTGTTATTGCACGAAAAGAACAGTTCTGGAATCTTCCTGGGGGCATCTCGGCCGTTCCATCTCCCGTGTCTATAATACTGTTGCTCATCCCTTTGGCATTACGCCAGGCCGGCCCAGAGCTGAACAAGATCTCTTTAGCGTTAACCACATCCAAACCCACGAAGGAATTGTCCTAACCGAAGAATTCACTCCGCCGTCGTAATAATTCAGAACGTCGTCAGTCTTCGTAAAGGCCTTTTGATATGCTGCGTGTTTTCGAGGTCCAACTACTCGACCGAGATCGTAATATCTAGTGGGTTTAAATCTAATACCGACACACGAATCCAGATGACCTGGATCACTATTTATTGTTACGTGTTAATCCAGTGATCTCGAGAAAGTGGTCCAGCCTCGTCTTCAGCCTAATCGTCTGGTATTTACCAGAGCAAGAATGTGTTTCCGTGACGAATGGGGATATTCGAGACGATCTTAGATCCTTCCAAGCTACTCAATCAAACAACTAAAACAAAATTGGTCTTGAAATAAACTCGTACATACGCTCTTGTGTCGAAGGGTAAGAGCTTCTTTACCCAACATTGTCATGTCTTAGCGTTGATTCAAATGTAACCTTACAGACGTGGCTGAGTACGCCGGTTTATTATTTTTTTTTTTGAGCGGTAAGGTTAGTGCGCGACCATGGTAGCGTCGTGTGAAGGGGTCCATAAGATAGAACGAGCTTTCGGTTCAGTCTTGGTGATCGTAACGTCTTCATGAAGTCTGTATTTTTTTTTTTTTTTTTTTTAATATGGTGAATTTGACAAGAAGTATTGCAACGAGGTTTGTGAGTAAAGATGTTAACTCGATCTGCAATGAAATTATACTGACACTAATCACACTCGCAAAAGTTGTTCATATCAATACCTCGAACGTCTTGAGGATTATCACACTGGGCTATTTTTCCTTCGACATCTTACCTCCAACCACCATTTGAATATCAAGAATATGATTTCGTTTACAGAATCGTAGACTTTTCTAACAACATTTCAACGTTATGTTTAACATTCGTATAGGTTTTTAATCTCTTAATTCATTATTCAGCTTTGCTGTATATAACGGAAAGATATTTTGATATTTGGAGATTTGAAAAATTAAATATTGTAACCGTTTTTACTCAAACGAAATTTCAACGGTCAACGCTTGCGAAGCCCGTGAAAACCAGTGTAATAACACCTTATAAGAACATAAGAACATAACGTAAGAATGAAGGAAATTGCAAGAGACCATAAGGCCTACACTAGGCAGCTCCGTATCCATCACTACCTGTCATCCCCATCCATAAAGTTGTCTAATCGTTTCTTAAAACAACTGATAGTTTCAGCGCTTACTGCATGGTTACTAAGTTTATTCCATTCATCGACCACCCTATAAGTAAACAAGTTTTTGCCTATTTCCTTTTTAAATCTAAATTTGTCCAGCTTATACCCATTACTGCGAGTCCTGCCCTGTTGTTTTAATATGATGACCTTTTTTGCATCACCCTTGTTAAAGCCTTTAGTCCACTTGAACACCTCTATTAGATCACCCTGGGAGGCACTTTGATTTCAGGCATATGGCAGAAAGAACATAATCAAGACGTGAAATCTAAGAATCATGGCTTCGTAGATACCTACCGAGTACAAAGAGAGGAACGAGTTTGCACGATCAAGGCACAGTAGCCAGTTTCTCTTGTCCGTGAAAATACCACACATTTGCAACATCCCATGTATCCCGAAAGACCATTAACTATCATCAAAACCTTGCAGATAAATTAAGACTCTCGTAAAGGTCTTGGGATGAGACAACCTTAGAATCGACAACATTTGTTAAAGCTAAATCCCCAAATTCCTTCACCGAATTCCAGGATCGAACCGCCAGATCATACGTCACAGACCATCCAACCAGGGTGACCAGATTTGCCAAGTGGGAATATGCTAGAAAGCAACTAAAATCATGCTAGATGGGCAAAAATGGTGCTAAATCTTTTGTTCCTTTTTAATACGCTCGGTTCCTGTAATATCTTTATATTAATATAGCACAATTTCATTCATTTTATTAACGAATTAACGACATGATTAGCGAGATTGTCTCTATCTACCTCTAAGTTGAATCTACTTCCTGACAGCTTGAGCACATTTTTTTTTCTGTTAATATTTGTGATTATCTTTTCAAAACCTTGTATTAAGTCCCCCCCTGAGAGGGAGAGAGAGAGAGAGAGAGAGAGAGAGAGAGAGAGAGAGAGAGAGAGAGAGAGAGAGAGAGAGAGAGAGATTATAAATCCATATGTTTTCATTTGGGACGAGTTTTTGCGGCTCGCTACTGTATTCTTTCAAATCTATGTTTCAATGAGATTTGAGGATCGCACGGAAACAGTATAGCCTAAATGTGGGCGGGCCATTGACCTATATATTGGGTTGATGATAGCTCGACTTCTAAGGTCATAAGATCCTTTTACCTAATCACAGTATCCATTTTATTTTTTTCTGATGTAGAAATTTGATACTTGCGACACTGCTTCTGGCCCAGGGCAGTGGACAAGGTGCAGGGATGACCCGTCATTCAGGAGGTGCTAAGATAAGAGGGAGGGTGGAGGGGTGTGGAGTGTATTCAGGGATGGAATGGGTGGGAATGATTTTATGCCTTTTTCTTTTTGGCTACCCCCCTTGTAAGGAGGAAAAAGCCTTGGTATATGTATGTGTATGTAGAAATGTGATACTGCACTTCGATTTTTATGGCCATATTGAACAAACGTATCAAGTTCATTTTCGTTATCCACTTCGGTGATTTCTTTTTCTTTTTCAAATAGTTTGCAATCACGTTTGATATTTTTACCAATATGCTTAACCGTTCACTTGAGTTAAATATCATTGGCCCTTTTAGACCAATGCTCTTATTTTGTTTAAATCACTAAATATCCAGTTGACTCGAGTTATTTGTTATTCTGCACGGCATACTATCATCAGCATATTCCATAGTCACTTTTGAGGCCCTTACACTAGTTTGTTTAAATCTTCTTGAATGATCTGCAAATTCGAATGACCATTTTGTTAATCCGTACAATAGGTTTGAGCCCATAGCCACTGTCATTTATATATATATATATATATATATATATATATATATATATATATATATATATATATATATATATATATATGTGTGTGTGTGTGTGTGTGTGTGTGTGTGTGTGTGTGTGTGTGTGCGTATGTGTGTGTTTGTGTATGTACGTGTGTGTGTGTGCGCGCGCGTGCGTACTGTAAACAAAAATGCTTCTAGAATGGAACCCTGAGGAACTCCACTCGTAGCATCTTTCTAGATAGTTTTGCCATTCAAAACAATTCACTGTTTTCGATTTTTAATCAGTTTCTACTACAACTTAGCAGGCCACCTCTTATTCCATGCAAAGTGAATCTAGTCTTTCGTGCGTGATTTTTTTTTAATCCAAATGTATAAGATCTAGTTCCTCACGTCAGAGGCTTGACGTCTGAATCCATGCCAGCTATCATTTACAAGACAATTGCTTTCCAAGTGACCTTCTATGGTATCTCTTGTAATTGTTTCAATTTCCCTCCAAATGAAGGAGGGGATGTGTGGGATGAAGATGGTTTAGGGGTTTGCTGAAGCGGGTTCTACACGATCAATAACATTGCGCAATATTCCGTGTTGTACAATATTATTGACCAATAGGACAACACCATCTGCCATTTGATTGTGACTAAGAATTCCTGAGATCAAAATCTCCTGTCCTAACCATCACGAACCATCTCTACACCGTCAATACTATTGCACTACACGGAATATTGCGCAATAATATTGACCGTGAAAGGCCAGCTTAACGACCCTCTGTTCTTTGTGTACATGTTTCGTAATTGCATCGCCTATCAGAGGTTTAACGCTTAAGTCTTTCTAACCGAAGGCTGAAAACTATAGTCTGTAAATGCGTTATCACAATGGCCCATTTTTGTCCGATTTGTTGGGGCAGATTTGCGGTATGTAGCTTTCAGGAAGGAAACTGATATATTGGAGGAAAATAATTTTCCTTCAGGATATCAGATAACATTCTACATCAACTTTAGAGAAAGCTAAATATTTTCCTACAGTGATTCTACGGAGGAAAAAGTTCTGGGTGTGGGCAGTACCACCGATTAATTGGAGGTTGGAGGAAAAATATCCCAGTGTGATGACGCCTTAAGGAAGTGTATAGGGTACCAAGAAAAGTATATTGTAAATAAAGACTGAAGAGAAAATTGAAAATTATATTCAGTTGAAAGAGAAGGGAGAGAAAAAATAATGGAGTTGGAAAACGGAGGAAGAGTGACGAGTCTGACTTATAAGGAACAAAAACAATTTAAATTCAAGACCGGAATGACAAATGGGGGGAAGAACGATAAAGAAAGAGGAAATGAGATTCGATTATGCTTCCGCCGAATATTTGTATAAATAAATCGAACCTTTTGTAGTAAGGATGAATATATCCAACGTGGGATGAAGGAGTATTAAAATAAATACAAAAGTGAAGGTTTTATGAAGGTCGAGGAGGTGAGAGGGACAAAATGACACAAAGAAAAACACTACAAGAATGTCGAACGGGCCACGAAAAGGCGTCTGCAGAAAAACCAGAGTCGAGGCTGCAGATGGAGCCATGGCAGGAGGAAGAAGAGGAGGAAGAGAAGGAGGAGGAGGAGGAGGAAGAGGACAGGAGGGGAGAACAAGGGCAAGAGGAAGCACGGGATGGTGTCCCAGCAAAAGAAAAAAAAATGAAGAAGAAGGACGTGTTGGAAAGGCGAAGTGAGTTCGGGACCAAACCCGAAGAGAGGAGTTCGGGGGGGGGGGGGGAGTGCATCAGAACGCTGCAAGGTTAATATTGGTGAATTGATTTCGGCCGTGAATCGGGCCTCGGCAGTGAGCTCAGACTGAGCAGCCGCAGGAAAAGGAAAGGAGAGGGGAGAAGAAGAAAGGGAAGAGGGGAAAGATGAAAATGATGAGGGGGAAGAGGAGAAAGACGACGACAGCAAAAACGCAGATGCTAATGATTGTGTTGTTGTTGCTGTTGTTGTTGTTGGTGGTGGTGGTGGTGGTGGTGGTGGTGGTGGTGGTGGTGGTGGTGGTGGTGGTGGTGGTGGTGGTGGTGGTGGTGGTGGTGGTGATGGTGGTGGTGGTGGTGGTGATGGTGGTGGTGGTGATGGGGGTGGTGATGCTGGTGGTGGTGATGTTGGTGGTGGCGATGCTGGTGGTGATGATGCTGGTGGTGGTGATGCTGGTGGTGATGATGCTGGTGGTGGTGATGATGCTGGTGGTGGTGATGATGCTGGTGGTGGTGATGATGCTGGTGGTGGTGATGATGCTGGTGGTGGTGATGATGCTGGTGGTGGTGATTGTGGTAGTGGTAGTGATGGTGGTGATGGTAAGGAAGAGGATAATGCATGGTTAGAATGAACGACGGTGAGGATCGGTATGATAGAAACTTCAGGAATAGTGAAGAGGATAGAACCGCTGGTGCTAAAAATTGCAATAACGGTTAGTAGTGGTCTCAGGGATGGAAATGGGGACCGGAGAGACAGCGGCCAAGATAGGAGAGGACCCGAACCGTTCGGTCGGCTGAGCTTCGAAGTGGTTCCTGAGGGTCTTTGAGAGCAGATCGTAGACTAAATCTTGGGTTTTATATAAAAAGGAGTATTCGAGTACGTGTCTGATTCCGAATTAGAAAAGATATATGACTTGTGTTATTAGGAAGGATAAGAAAGCGTCAGAAAAATTTTCAGAATCGCCAATAAAACTTACTTATAATTGCAAGAGAAGTGATGCTATGCGTTATGAGTTACTGTTAGCTTGATGGTTCGAAAAATACAAAATATTTGAACGGAGAACAGTAGCGCATAAAGTGAGTATGATATATCCTTCAAGAACCACCTAAATTTGAGGACCACTCGACGTTTCATATCACGTGACAGTTGTCACCATGTTATCATAACACGACCGTGACACGACCATCGTGATACCGAGTTCCCGTCCTGACGTCGCTGCCGCCGTACCACCGTCACATCACATCACGCACGTTCATAAATTCCTCACGCCAAGGTCAAAGAAATCACAAAAAAAGAAATAACCAAAAATTCCCGAAGGGCCAAGACCCCCGACAGAACTCGAAGACACACACCCTCAGAGTCTTGAAGCCTCAGAGACCCAAAGATTGAAGCCCCTGGAGCTCTGCAGCCGAAGGGTGGTATCCTGGGAGCCATGAGTAATATCCCTGGCCATTAAGATAAGGGCTGCCTCATTTGGGGGCGTCCTATTAGGGATTAAAAAGGAAACACGACCTACGCTCTCTCTCACGTCTCTAAGGATTCCTTCCCTCCTCCCGGAAGGAGAGCAAGAGAGGGAGGGAGGGATGGAAGGGGGAGGACGAGAGAAGGCGGGGGAACATAAAGAAGAGGATCAGAAAAGTAAAAAACTTACAGATGAAGAGATGTAAGGAAAGATTGTCGAGGTAGAAGACAAATAACGGAAGGGAGAGGAGGTTGAATAAACCACACGCATCCAAGGATTAACGTAACTTGACGCGAACAAATATACGTTCGTATATATAACGTTCACGTACGTTCACCCTCCTTCCCGTCCCGTAAGTGAGTGTGTATCCATCACGAATGGATGTTTCTCTTCGAAAGGACTTCAAAGCGCGAGGATCATTGGACAAGGCCTTGCCTCCACCAGATAAACGATCAGCCGTGTTGGTCTTGCATCAAGGCCATCAGGTAGTTGATACGGCTTCAGGTAGTTAATTGGCCACGCTGAGCCTGGTAGCTACCGTGGCGTGATTACCTATTCTTAGCCGCTTGTGCACGTGTCTGACCTTCCGATACGGGGAACATAGTGAAAGTTTTTTTTCTCTCTCTGCTTGACGTGGCGGTTGCAGTGAAAATCTTCCTTTAAATTGGCATTCGTAGAAGCCATTCTTTGTAAAAGTATCTTTTATGATAAAAATTAGTAATAAGAAGTTGGCCCATATGCTTACCATACCTACTATGTTGGTAGATTTCTCCTAGAGAATGTGGTTGCTTTGTTAGAAGGGTCCTTTTCTTTCTCCCCCATTTAGTGATGTTAGCAAGAATGTCTCCTTCTGGGAGAGTGTAGATGCAGAGTCATTGCGCCGGTAAAAATCAATCACCAGATTCTGCAGAGAAAACTTCAAAATGATTTGTGATCGGAAGCACCGGAAGAGAATGGTATCGGAGACCATCTGGAGTCGAGTTGGAGGAAGGATTAGAAGAATGTAGGAATGAAAGCGCCGCGTCCTTAACCGTCTGACTATGTGCATTCTTGCTAAAATGGCTGGTCCCACCAAATCTGACCGAATTTTTGGTTAATATCGTTGTTTTTTGGGGGGAAACGTGCAAAGTGTAGTAATAGGTTAGAGCAGCGTTTCTCAACCTTTTTACTATTGCGTAACCTTTAAGATGTATTGCATGTCTCAAGGAACCCCTGCGCAAAAAAAGAAAAAAAAAAGCATACTGGTATACCATACCTTTCTCATTTTATTTTCATCGTAATAATAGGTTAGATAGGATGATGTCTATATTACATTATGACAATAACCAAGAATATGTCGTGCGTGTGTAATGATCTTACGTATATGAAAGTAAATAAAAAGTCAAAAGTGTATTACGTTATCTCACTTGTTCTCGCGGAACCCTTAGGGACCTTTTGCGGAACCTTAGGGTTCCGGGGAACCTTGGTTGAGGAACGCTGGGTTAGAGAGCTACGGCATCTAAGTATAAAGATAGTTATGGTGCGGCGGTAGGTGTGACAGTTCAGAGGACAAAACTCCAGAGTAAGTTCAAATCACTGACCATGCGGTTGATGGAGTTATCTTTATGTGTGTGTGTGTGTGTGTGTGTGTGTGTGTGTGTGTGTGTGTGTGTGTGTGTGTGTGTGTGCGTGCGTGCGTGTCGTTGGGTACATACTTACAGACCCATTTCCACTGATAGTTAGCTCGTATTTTAATGAAATCACGTTTTTCACGGTAAATGAGTCTTTATAGATGACAATCAGTGAACAGCTTTCTAAACCTTCGATTAATCAAGACTGACAACAGACCGAATGAAACTTCCACTTTAATCCATCAGATTTCTTAATTTATCAAGTGGAAAGATGAAGGACAATATTTCTGCGTCTTTGACCGGACGGCCTACTGCCGAGGCGCGCACGCGCGCGCATGCGTCCACTCGTCCGCTTGCCCCTGATCTGGGACTTTGAGAGGTCAACCTAGGTCGATTCACGTCTAGAATTGGGAGAACCGACTCTATATGTTAGAAACGCAAAGTCTACAATCAGTGTATAATGCCATCCATTATATACGGATATAACTTGGAACTTGACAAATGCAATGGAGGCGAAGCTATGGAGTGCATAGAGGAAAAAGAAAGAACACTTGCTGGAATAACGGTGAAAGACAGAGAGATAGCAAGTTAGGTGAGAGGGCAGACTGGAGTGATAGATACTGTGG
>NC_134814.1:7330469-7347969 GCF_046742065.1 Oratosquilla oratoria
GGTGACACATTAATGCGCAGTAAATGGAAAATTGCCCAGACATGGTTCTTATAGAAAAACCGTGATAGGTGGTAGCTGGCTCAGATCAAAAGAAGTATCAGGATGGTATTGAGAACTCCGTGTAGGATGGGGAGACATCACAGGTGACAGGAGGAGAAGGAGGGGTAGGAGAAGAAGCAGTAGTAGGATGAGGTGTAGAGGAGGAAGAAAAGGAGGACAAGAAGAGAGGAAGCGGTGGATAAAGGTCAGAAAAACAACGAAATGAAAAATGAACAGAAAAATGAGAAAGGACGGAGACTGAAAGAAAGAGGAAGGAAGGAAACCAAAGTTAAAGATACATGACTAGGAGGCCTTAAAGAATTAGAGACTGATGGACTTAAAGAGAGAGAACTCTATAAAAAATGAAGAAGGAGGAGAAGGAGGAGGAGAAGGAGAAAGAAGGGGGAAATAAGACAAGGGGAGGAAGACGAGGGAGAGGGGGGAGGGGGAGGGGGAGAGGGGGGAGGTCAAAAAGGCCAAGTCCCAGGAGTCTGCCCCCTTTCTTGAGTCGTTCTGCCCCTGGATCGATGCAGTTCTTGCAGGCGGGTCCGGGGATCCTGGAAGCATCCTGGCATTGTTCAGTGCAGGATATTGTCCTGCGATGGGGGACCGGCACGCAAGAATTAGGAGAATATTCAAACGCTGAAGGGAGAGGCAGAGAGGAGAAGGAAGCCGAAGAAGATGAGGGGGAAGAAGGGGATGGAAAAGAGACAAAAGCAATCAAGAATATTATTAGAGAGATGAGGTTTTGGAAGGACGAGAAGCTCGTGACAAAGGAAGCGGAGGGGGGACTTGTGTTTGTTTAGTGAAAAGATGGCACGGAAGGCAAGCAGGTAGGAAAGCAGGTGGTTAGCTGGCTGGGTGAACAGGTGGTGGATGAGATAGGTTACTGAAGCTTCTTAGATGAATTTTTAGTTCCTTGCTTTGATAAGTACGCTTTTACTTTGCTTAAGTATTGGAATATTTTTGTGAGTACTTTACGAGTGTGTGCATCTGTGTAGGTCTGCCTAATCTACACTCTCTGTGTTGAACGTATTACTACTGCCTGTCAGCCATTTCACTGGACACAAATCGCATGATAATCGAACCACTTTTGGACCAAGTGTTTTCCTTCAGCCGAATTAAATCATCTGCCGGCAAAGAGAACATTTATACTATGACTAGAATTTGCAGACACGCACGAGTAGACAAAGGAAAGGAACTATCCTTAAATTGACTAACATCACAATCAGTACAATTGCCCAAGTCGCTTATATACATAATGAACAATAAGGGACCCAAAACCGGGCCTTGGGGAACTCCGCTAGTAACACTACCCCATTTGGACTCGTATTAATGGGTTTAAATTGGACAAATTTAGGTTTCAGAAGGAAATAGGCAAGAACTGGTTCACCAATAGTGGTTAATAAACGGGATAGACGCAGAAACTATTTGTTATTTTAAGAGAAGACTAGATAATTTTATGGCTGGGGGATGACAGTTGGTAATAGACATGGAACTGCCTAGTGTATGTCTTATGGTCACTTGCAGTCTCCTTTATTCTTATGTTCTTTCGGCACTTTGGATAAAGGTACTTCCAAAGTCCTTTCCTTTGTATTCCCGTGTACTATGGTCACCAAAGGGTTAAATTTGTGTTGGTATACTCTTGTTTGCTCCTGATGAAATGCACATAGTATCAATATCAGTGTTTCAGTCTAAGCAGAATGCGTATTTAAGAAAGACTATACCACTTCGTTGTTCCCATGAGCGATATCCAGGTCATCTTTACACTGTATTTGTCCTCTTCCTACTCTTCCTACTCCTCCTCCTCCTCCTCCTCCACCACCACCTCCTCCTCCTCCTCCTCCTCCTCCTCCTCCTCCTCCTCCTCCTCATTCCCCTCCTTCTCTTCATTCTCATTCTTCTTTTTTTCATCCTCGCCCTTCTCCTCATTCTCCTTTCTTTATCCATCCTTCTCCTCCCCTCCTCCTCCTCCTTCTCCTCCTCCTCCCCCTCTGCTTACTCCTCCTCCCCTCTTCCTCCTCCTAACCCTCCTTCTTCATCTTCCTCTTCCTCCCTCTCCTCTTCTTTCTTCTCTTTTTGCTTCTCCTCTCCTCTTTTTCTTCTTCCTCTTCTTACTTCTGCTTCTCTTCTCCTCGTCTTCCTCTTTTTCCTTATATTTCTTTCATCTTTTCCTCTCCTCTTTCTCTCTCCCTCTTCTCCTTCTTCTCCTTCTTCTTCTTCTCCTTCTGCCACTCCTCTACTCTCCTCTTTTCTTCATCTTCTCGTCCTCCTTACTCTCTTTTTCCTCTCTTTCTCCAGCTCCTTGTCCTCTCTTCCTCCTCCTACTCCTCTTTCTTCTCTTTCCGCATCTCCTCTTTTTCTCCTTTTCCTTCCGTTTCTCTCATCGTCTTTCTGCTTTTCCCCACACCATTCTCCCTGACCTTCCAATCTTTCTTATCTTTATCATCATTATTATCATCATCATCATGATGGTTATCATCAACAACAACAGTATAATTTCTTCAGCCTTTGTACCTCCTCCTCCGTTTTCTTTTCTTTCCCGTCGCCTGCGATATTCTCTTCCTCTTTTTTTTTTTCCTTTTTTCTTTTTCTTTCCTCACCGTTCCTCCTGAATCTTCATCATCCTACTTCTTGTCTCTCGACGTCCCACCTCCATCACCCTCAACCCTTGGTGTCATTTTCTCATATTCCTCTTTTCCCCATTCTTGTTTCTTCTCTATCTCCTCTTCTTCCTCTCCCCCACTTCTTTGTCTCTCCCTGTCTCCTCCTCCTTTCTCTCTCGCTTCCACCTCTCGTCGTTTCTCTTGGGATCCAATTTCAGAGAGCAGATCGGGAGAACTGTGGACTTTTGGAATTCGGAGGGAAATCAGTTTAACACTCGGCACTATCCACTACTCGAACATACACTTTTAAACAGACACGAGCATTTATGCACGGACATGTGAGCGTTCACAGACGCACGCACACTCCACACATGCGTGTGTACACGCACACACACACACACACACACACACACACACACACACACACGTGATGCACAATCAATCACGCAGGAATAAAATCGATTTTTTATCGATAACGTGTCGCCTTATGGTTAAAAAGCGTTTTGTCGCCAGCCTTGGCTTTATTCGCCACAAAGATTGTGAAGCAATACGGAATCGACGCCAACGCGTGATTTTAGGCCAAAAAAAGATGTACACGAACAAGAAATAAGTTTTATTTTGGCCAAGCCCTGCGGCGGTGGAATCGAATCACACCAAAGGAATAGCATCCGTTGGAAGCATCCGATTTGAAATTTAATACCATTCTTCAGGTTGAATATTGAAGCTGTTACAGTCACTGAACCAGAGAATGTGTCCAGTTCGGCAAAGAGGTCAGTGTGGAATGGAGTAAAAGAGAGAGAGAGAAAGAGAGAAAAAGAAAAAGGGAGAAAAATAAAGAGAAAGAGAGAGAGAGGAGGGGAAGAGAGAGGGGGAGACATAAAAAGAGAGAGAGAAGGGGTGAACAGAAGTGAATAAAATCTACAAGAATGTGATGCGGAAGCTACGGAAGTTTTGCTATGGATACAGACCCTGATAACGACTGTGGAGAGAGAGAAGGGGGGAGGGGGAGAGAAGGGGGAGAGATAAAGAGAGAGAGAGAGAGAGAAGGGGTGAACAGAAGTATATAAAATCTACAAGAATGTGATGCGGAAACTACGGAAGTTTTGCTATGGATACAAAGCCTGATAACGACTGTATAAAGAAGACAAAGAGTGTGTCTAACTTTGAATAGGAGAGAACGATATGGACACTGAGTAAAGAAGATTCTAAAGGCGCTTGAAGATTGTGATTGTTATGGCAGTGAGGAGAGAGACATGGAGAGAGAATGTGACAAAGGGCGTTCAAGGAAGGCGGAGAGATTGTAAACGTAATGTTTTGAAAAGAAGTCGAAGCGATGATGCCATAAAGAGTTTTAGAAGTGGAATAAAGATACTCTCACGGTTGTGGATGATATTAAAACAACGTGGAAGAGAAGCAAGGTATGAATAAAGGTGTGGAAAGGATGAAAGAAGAATTTTTTATATTTTAAAAGAAAAAAGGAATTGAATGCTTTACTTGCTCCGGGGTGACAACCAAAACAATCAAATAACAAATAACAACAAAACTGTAAAAAAAAAAATATATACCATAACTTACGACTTCAAAAACCGCTGACAATGGAACCAGTGCAGCAGCAGCAAAAACAAAAAACAAAACAAAAACAAAAAGTTCTGACGCGGGGTAACAAAAACCCCACAAGAACTGCCAAACCAGGGACTCGAACCACAACCCCGAGCTCCACCATTGGGTACAACCCAAATAATCCTCCTCGCAGTCACAACCGGTATCTGGGTCTCTTACTGAAGGACGAAACGTCACCTTTCTCGACACATGTCGCGTCGTCTAATTAGATATAAGCTCCTCACTCTGAGCTTCTCTCGAGTGGCGGTGGGGGGGAGGGGGGAGGACTCCTTACCTACACTCGACAGCATTCAGACAGGCTCACAGGTCCTTATATATATGACTACAGACCAGAGCCCTCGCATGCATACGTGTATTTGCGTACGTATAAACATCTGGAGCTCACAATTTTCCACACGCCCACTCTATATAAATACTTGTCGGTCAGATATGCTTGGTTTTGCAATTTGTGTGTATGTGTGTGTACGTGGATGTGCGTATGTATGTGTGTGTGCGTGTATGTGTACGTGTGTGCGTATGTATGTATATGTGTATGTATGTGTGTGTGTCTGTGTGTGTTTCTGTGTGTGTTTCTGTGTGTGTGTCTGTGTGTGTGTGTTTGTGTCTGTGTGTGTGTGTGTGTGTGTGTGTGTGTGTGTGTGTGTGTGTGTGTGTGTGTGTGTGTGTGTGTGTTACTGAATTCGCTCACATGGAAGATGGATTGGTGGGTTGACAGGAAATGTACAATATGATTAGAGATATATATGTTTAGTAATAGTATTCTACAGCCAACCTCGCAAACAATACACAAATAAACAGAATCTATCAATCATATAAAGTTGATTATATTTTGTAAATGACACATGAATGGTTATGAACTATTAACTGAATGTTCGTTAATTCATATTTACATGCAAGCAAAAACCTGTATACATATATTTTCATTTGTGGTCTGAGATCAACAGCACGTTTGTTCCTATGATGATCCTGTGTGATGGTCGTCGAAGAGGACTATTTCCCTTTTTTGTACTTATTTTTTTTTGTATGTTATTATTATTATTATTATTATTATTATTATTATTATTATTATTATTATTATTTTTATTTTTTTTTTTTTTTTTTTTTTTTTTTTTTTTGTACTGACACCTGGCGACAGCTCTTCCCTTCCCCATCCTCTATGAGAAGGTCTGAAGATCGTTGCTGGCTATTGTGGGGCCGCGGATCTCCAGTCAGTCAATCTCGAGACAATAGTCACTAATTTTATTACTATTAAGTTATTTCCTAGACCAACCGCACAAGTGAATACAAGTTTATGAGTGTATAATTCATTCATTAATTTCTAATTTGTTCATTTACGTATTTCTTATCCAGTATTCCTATATTTTTATGTGTGCATTAATTCATGTATTTACTTCATTACTTCTTTATCTATATACAGTACTTATTAATTCATTCATATATCTATTATTTATATTTTTACTATTTATTCATCTAATTATTTATCTATTTACTATTTACTATTTATCTATTTACTATTTATGCATCTATTTATTATTTATCTATCACTATTTATTCATCTATTTATTATTTATCTATTTACTATTTATCATTTATCTATATACTATTTATTCATGTATTTATCATTTATCTATTTACTATGTATTCATCTATTTTTATTTATCTATTTACTATTTATTATTTATTTATTTACTATTTATCTCAGTATCTATTTCCTTATGTATTCATCTATCTATTCATATACTTTATCTATTCACTCATTGATTTATCTATATATTCATTATTTATCTATTTATTCGTGTTTATTCATTTATCTACTTCTTTACCTCAGTATCTATTTACTTATTCATGTAATCATCTATCTATTCATCTACTTTATCTATTCACTTTTTAAATCATTTATCTATTTATTATTTATCTATTTATTCATGTTTATTCATTTAATTACTACTTTACCTCAGTATTTATTTACTTACTCATGTATTCATCTATCTATTCATCTACTTACTCATCTATTTATCTATTGCAGGTAAGTGTTGCACGTGGAAATGGAAATGGAACGGTGGATTCACGTAAGTACACTGTTGTGTCTAGAAGCGCTGACAGAAACTGTTAATCCTCAGCGAGGACCAGCATAGCCCAGGGAATATGAACTTCCCATACAACCTTTCTCTCAATATAACCACGTAACTTATCTTTAACCAATGGGCCTGTTACGTTTTAGTATTTTGTTCTTAGCTGAACTATCTAATTCAGCGAGTTTCAGTATTTTGTTCTTAGCTGTACTATCTAATTCAGCGAATGGGTCCACTGGGCCAGAAGGGATTAATTCAGTCCCCATTGACTCAGGCCTCTAAAGTCATGTTCACACTAGCGGTTCGAACCGTGCGGAAACCGCGGAGGTACTGCATGGTCAAGGGAAAAAAATGCGCGGTTGTGTGTGAACGCCTCGATTGACTAACATTGTATTTGAACCGCCGCAGTTCAAACCGCTACGGTTGAAACCGCTAGTGTGAACAGGTCCTGAAAATTAAGATCTGAGGTCTAAACCCACGAGTGACCGATGATATTGTCACTCTGTCTTTATCCTCATCTCATCGTCTTTGCTCAAACTTCCTCTCAAGTTTCTCATCACGCGTTCATTTCGTCTCGTCATTCAACTCACCCCATCGTCCCGATCCTCAAGATCTCAGGCGACCCTGTATCGCAGTAAACCCCTTTCACACCATTTGTCCCCTCACTCTCACTCACCCTCACCCCTCCCCTCACCCCTCGCCTCACCCCTACCCTCACCCTTCCCCCCACCCTCCCCTTACCCTCCCCCCACCCTTCCCCTCACCCCTCCCCTCACCCTCCCCGTCACCCCTCCCCTCACCCCTCCCCTTACCCTACCCTCACCCTCCCCTTACCCTACCCTCACCCTCCCCTCACCTCTCCCCTCACCCCTCCCCTCACCCTTCCCTCACCCCTCCCCTCACCCCACCACTCACCCCTTCCCCTCACCCCTCCCCTCACCCCTCCCCTCACATTCCCCTCACCCCTCCCCTCACCCCTCCCCTCACCCCTGCCCTCACCCCTCCCCTCACCCTTCCCTCACCCCTCCCCTCACCCCTCCCTCACCCCTCCCCTCACCCCTCCCTCACCCCTCCCCTCACCCCTCCCCTCACCCCTCCCCTCACCCTCATCGGACGCGACGTCGACTCCCGTGAGATGATGAGGGTTTACGGGCCGCCAATCCCTCGCGCGTCTCCCATTATTCACATAACCCCACCACCACCACCACCACCACCACCACCTCTACCATCAAACCTCACCCCCCCCCGCCCTCACTCCTCCTCCTTCTCCTATCCTCTTCCTCCTACTTCTCCTCCTTTTCCTCCTTCTCTTCCTCCTTCTCCTCTTTCTCCTCCTCCTCCTCCTTCTCCTCGTCCTTCTCCTTCTCTTCTTCTTCCTCCTCCTCCTCCTCCTCCTCCTCCTCTCCCTCTTTCTTCTCCTCCTTCTTCTTCTCCTCCTCCTTCTTCTCCTCCTGCTTCTCCTCCTCCTTCTTCTCCTTGTCCTTCTCCTCCTCCTTGCACACGTCTCCTTCTGTCGCCAGTTCCAGTCACCTTGTTACCTGTCCCTCCACCTTTGCCGACCGAGTTCACCTAGTTTCTGGTACATCTGCACTCTTCAGTCAGATAAATGTTTAATCTGTGTTATGCTTAAGCAACCTATTCGGAGGACAAAAGAACATTTTTACGAATAATCAAAGTATTGATTATGAAATCCACACAGTCAATCTGAAGAAATATCACATAATGTTTAATGAAGAATTTACACAAGACGATTTGTTAGTGTGATGACAGGGAAGTCATTTAATCTAACAATGAACGTTACAATTAATTCTAATAAAATATGTAGATATGGAAAATTTTGGTGCAAAATGAGCTAACATGCAAAATACCTAAATAAATAGGTTGATCAGCATAACGCAAGTAGATGAATAAGTAAATTGATAGATAAATTAATGTAAGGTGACCACAATGATGGACAAATTAACCCACAAGGACATCCAAATAGTATTCATGCATCTACTGATTGATCGATGAAGTAAGTGACTTGTTCACATGTTGATTCATTTATTTGTTTGTCCCTATTATATATCTATACCACGAACACTTTCCTCTTATCATTAACAAAGAAACCCATTCAACCACCCTTCCCTCCAAAGCGCGTCTGGAGTGAAAGGTCGTCCTGTCCCCCGTTTTACTGCTTGGTTCAAAATCAATGCAACAAGGCACAGCTTTTCCACAGCAGGGCCTGACAGGCGAACCTAGTTTACCCCCACAGCTTCGCCGTATAGCGACTCCCCCTCTCTCCACTCACTCAAAATAGATTATGAAGTAGATGTAAACATTCCTTTGATCCGCGTCATCACTTCATCTATTCACATTTTCTCTACATTTTCTCTCCATTTTCTTATTCTTGTTCTTCCTCTCACGCTTCTGCTTTCCACGTTCTTTGCTAATCTCTCCTCGTTCATTCTTTCCATATGCACCAACCACCCTGGCCCATGTATACTTATGTACATCTCTCTTCTTAATGTGTTCGCTCTTTTCCGTTGTCTTTCAATACATCTCTAATTTTTCTCCGCTTTCGTTTCATCCTGGCACACCATATTTCTTCATGACGCCATCCACTAGCACACCTACTCCATTGTTTAGGTTCCCTAACACTGTTACTTTCGTATTTCTTCCAAAAATTTCTACACACACACAAGACTCTTCTCTTTTCTCCTTGCTTTTGCCACTGCCATGACAATATACACTCACACCTTAACCCATTTTTACCCACATTATCATTGATGACATTTCCTTCCATTCCATTACACATACACATCCCATCACTTATCAACAGAGCCACTCCTCTCTTTCGTCTTCCCTCTACTCCCAAGAGCTGCGTATCACGATCGTAATTCTACAACAACCCTACCGGAAAGACGACAACATAACAGTTGGAGAATTCCTCTTCGCAAACCAAGAACAACTTAAAGAACATAAAGAAAAAATATATGAAATGTGGATGAAAGGATAAAGCATAAGAAAACAAGCACTGCAATCAGACACTAAGAAAAATAAAAAGAATCCTTATAGAACTGGCGACATAAAGAATATAGCTCTGCATCTACATTACTCCCGACACGACGCTCTAACTATTTCGCTCCCAAACTCAAACTCGACTCACCTTTCATTCCAGTTTCGCTCGCTGCTAACATTTTCTCTCTTTTTCTTCTCACAAACATATTACCAATGTCCTCCCTTTTTATCTCGCTCGTTCCTCAATCACGCGCATTCAGAAACCCAATTATTTTAGCTCGACTCGTCTTTACTGATTCCCTTTTGCCTCAACTCTTCGCAGAAGAATGGTACACAGATGAAGATTCCCAGTGCCCTCACTCTATCTGATTTAGCCGTCTTCTACGACACGCTTTGGTACCCGGTGGCTGTATTCTTGTTCCCCCAACTTTAGGAGCATAGGATACGAGATAGAGACTTAGGAGTGGTAAAGGATGGATTCAAGAAAAAGAAAAGAGATAGCAACAGTAAAAACGAAGCTCATTATTCCTCTAAATTACTTATCTATTATTCGCGGCAGTATAAAAGGAGCCTCGTATTTTCTCTAACAAAATAGATAACGAAAAAGATGGAACTCATAACTGTCAGACATATTAACGCACGCAGGAATCCCACCGCAGCTAATGTGAAGGCGGTTGCCACTGACCGGCTTTTTACGACGCAACTAATAGTCGTCAAGGACACCCCATCTCGACCAGCAGCCTTAAATGATCTGCTTTGGCCATGATGTCAGCAAGTTTCGGCAACAGAGAGACACGTTCCTCCAACAGCGAGAAAAGGACTGAGATGTCATTTCTGAAACGCAACGTGTCGTGGAAGAACAAACAAAGAAACGAACCTGCTCTTGCAATCACAGAGAGAGATGATGTCTTTTTTGGGGGTGTGGGGTGTGGTGGGGGATGAAAAAGAGAAGTTATGACACATTCTGTCGTCTTTGATAAACCACAGAGAGGACAGGGAGGATGAAATCGTGTCATCATGTCGAAGGTGATCATGATATTAAGCCATTTGGGCTCAATGTCTTATTCGTATGTATATATATATATATATATATATATATATATATATATATATATATATATATATATATATATATATATATATATATGTTGCTGCCGTCGTTCAGTTTGGTTCATCTGGGTATCACAATTTACATCGATTCGTGCGTGAACTAGATGGCGTTTCTGCATTTTTTCCGTTTGCTGTCGGGTGATTTTATTCACCCGAGGGTACTTTTTCTCATAGCAAACCTAACCCAAACTGAGACGCAGGTGACACAGGCGACGCAGGCGACGCAGACGACACAGGCGACGCAGGCGGCACAGGCGACGCAGCACAGAGTAAAGGCAGACTTCCTGTTGCTGAAATGAAGTACAGTTTGAACTTTTCTCTCATTTAGCATTTGCTCTGTGCTGTGTCACCTGTTTCGCCTGCGTCTCAGTTTGCGCTTAGGCTGAATGGCTTTATGATGGTGTCGCTCAAATCTTTACAGATGTTGTTGTTGACGCCACAACAAAATGGCTAAACAGCTTCATGGATAGAGCAGGAGTAACAGTTAGTATCCAGAGTATATTCCTCAGCTGAATAAAATCGTCTGGTTGATGGGTGAATCGACGTAGGGGTAACCTTACAGTTAAAAAAAAATGTCATAACAAATGTTCGAGACGTGAAAATAACCGGCGTTCATGAGGCGGTGACGGAAACAACATGAGAAACTGATGACCATTACTTCGCGAAATGAACTCGATCATGATGATGTGGTGAACCGCCCTGAAATCACCGCGGCTCGAGGATAGAATCCGTAAGTAGTCTTTGGTTTAAAAAAAGAAAAAAAAAAAAAAAAAAAGTTGTTGAAGACAGAACCTCGAAAGCCTTCGACGCCTCTCCTTCCTTCCTTCCTTGCTTCCTTCCTTCCAGTCGAATGACACTATCGATTTTGTCATGGATTCCACTAGGCCATTTTATTCAGCTAAGGAGTCGTCTAGCGGTTGGCAGAGTAGGACTCTCAGTAATGGATTTGAATTGGACAATTTTAGATTTAAGAAGGAAATTGGCAAGAAATTATTTACCAACAAAGGTTAGCGAATGGAATAAACTTAGTAACCATGTAGTTAGGGCTGAAATTATTGGTTGTTTTATGGGTGGGAATGATAGGTACTAATGAACATGGAACTGCCTAGTATAGACCTTATGTTCTCCTGCAGTCTCTTTTGTTCTTGGGTTCTTATGTTCATATGTTCTATGTTAAAAATTATCATAAAGAACATTTTCGGGTCGAAGGAGTTAAAAACCACGAGATCAAAAAGAAAAAAAATTGTAACCCACTAACGTAAAACTCTTGATCCGTCCACAACTAGAAACGTATACCGTAGTTATCTTATTCTTGACATCATAGAAGGTAGAAGACCGGTGGATAGGCCTACAAAAAGATGGATGGAAGGAGTTAAGGAAGCTTTGGCGATTCGAGGAGACTTTACAGAGATACTACAAAATGAAGTCTACAGAGAGAAAGTTGGAGAGAAATTAGAAAACGGGAACCACTGGCTGACAGAAGGTAATCCTACCAGGCGTCTGGTAAGAAGGTACAAAGAAAAAGAAGGCATCATAGCTGTACTTATCCTTCTTCCAGAAATCTCTCAGACAGACATCCTATCTGCCCTTTCCCAAAGCAGACCTGATTGTGCTAACATAAACACGGCTCACATGAGACCCATGCAGTGTCACTTTACTCTGTGATATCCCGAACAATGTGGACATTATCCAGGTCAACCACATATAATCATACTACGTTGTTTGATAAGGGAGAATGTATAATGCATCACTGTATTTGCGAATGGTGTCTAGTCTTATACACGAGCGAATGGGATTGAGGCTTAATGGCTTGGCCTTCAAGATCTTGATGGGACTTCATCTGTACAGCATCACAATGACCATGATGACTTGGGGTCAGTTCCCCAAAAAACTGGAAGTACCTACGCACTAAGGCAATTTAGTTGAGGCTATTCAAAACGCCATAAGCCATTTTCAGTTGCCCAATGACTTCTACGTCTGTGTACGTGAGAGAGAGAGAGAGAGGAAGGACTGATATCTACTTGTTTCTATGATTCGACGGGCATGTGTACTTTACGAAGTAGTGGAGGTTGCAATGTGCTGTAAGAAAAAAACTTAAATGAATAACGACCGTTCTCTTTTGAGGAAAAGCTAAATTTTACAGCAAAAAGTCACATAAAACTACGGTAGTTTTTATTTAAGTATGTCACTATAATACATCACAACTATCACGTCAAGATGCAGAGCAGTATCTTGATGAAATAATATATGGCGTGTCGAGGTGAAAGTCCAGTGAATAGGTTTCATGGCGTATTATTACGCGAAAGCCACAGCTCGGTACTTCATCGTTCTCCCTCGCCACTACGGACTTAGCACCTTATATACAAATACCACAATCCTTTCACAACAACAACTCTTTGACGTTCGTTATAATAGAGCAATGAAATTCTTTAAGAAAAATAATACTTTTAAAGCCTTTATTGCCTTTGGTTGCATCAAAACGTACCATTCCATTTCTGCCAAACTTGTCAATGCTCTTGGTCACGTCAACATGTTCTGTGATATCAATACTTCCGGTCAAGACAAATGATCACATCGTGTACAATTGGAAGATGTCAGAACGAGCTCCTCACGGACACCACCCAATGAGTGGCAATCACAGATTTATTGATACAAACATACCGCAGGGACGGCGGGAGGCGTGTGTGTGTATGTGTGTGTGTGCGTGTGTGTGTGTGTGCGTGCGCGTGTGTGTGTATGTGTGTGCGTGTGTGTGTGTGTGTGTGTTTCACCACCATAGTCTTGGATCACGTGTTGGACTCGTCATCGACAGCTCTTTCCCTCCCGGAAGAGAGCTCAGATCTCATGTATGACCGATCTATGGGTAATGCTGGGACCTTACACGCGCACACACACCCAACTCCCCTCCCTGGGTAAGATTCGAACCCTGACCACAGTAGGGGTGGCCGGGAACTCTAACCACTGCGCCATCGAGAGAGAGAGAGAGTGTATGTGTGTGTGGGGGGGGGAAATACACGTGTAGGTTTATATGTTTAAAGATGCTTATATCAACTTAGTCTATATAACTTTGGCTGTTTTCTCGTCTTCTATCGTTTTCCAGGAATGAGCCATAAAGGCTGATAGACTTGTTTCTGCCAAGTCATGGCTACGGTAAAGAAATCAAGATCTTCGCCACTTTCTAGAGTCAAGTCTTGGTATTTGATAACAAAGACGGAGAAAACGATCAAAGTAATTTGTCATAAACTAACCAACGAATTCTCTTGCATGTTTCTGTTATTAAAATTGTCAGTGGTTGACGCTAGGAAGCATGGGGGGGGGGGATGGTATCCCTTAACATTCTATTTTAAGTCCCATTAATTTGAAATTTACATCTCCGTAGGTGTTCTATGCAGTATTTGTCTGATTTGTACTACCATTCTTCCTGTTTCCATTGCACTCTGATTTTTTTTACACCTTTGAGTTCCATATTTTCAACTGTAATTGACTCTATCTTTTCTCTTGGTGGGTATTTCAACTCAGTAGGAATTGACGCGCGTTTTTTATCTATTTCCTTCATTTATTTCTTCGTATTAAAATTAACATTTCACCAAAAGATTTTACACCTGTAATTTGATAACAATCGGAACATTTTTGTCTTTCTCTGTCCTCATTTTACAAAGGATTACAAAGGCGGAGCATGCCGACAGGAGACCTTTTGGTCCATATCTAGGTCGGATGCGACCATGTCTTGTGAATCCAAACTCACCCCATTCAAGAGAAAACGAGTTAATCTCATTAAGGTTCCTTTATTCTTCGTCAGTTTGTCAAAATGATTTGATCCCCTCGTTCCCTAGGTGGAAAGAACGGTGCGGTCATTTTTCTTCCGTCTTAACCACAACAAGAGAGAAGCCTCGATGGAGGAGGAGACAAAGGGGACGACCACAGAATTCATGGCTGGAGGGGCAATTTGATCGAAATTTTCGAGAGTTGTTTAGAATGGGAGGGAAGGGTGACTGCATGGAAGCTTGCCGACAGAAGACCTTTTGGTCCATAACTAGGTCGGATGCGAAAAAAAATGTTATAATGATAAATAAATAAATCAAATTTATATTATAAATAATAATAAATAGAATTAATAAATGCATAGGTATAATATAAAATATAATAATGATAAATGAATAAATAGATCAAATTTATAATATTATAAATAATAATAGATAAAATAAATAAATGCATAGGTATAGTTAAACAACGCGCTACCTGGCATATGTCGCCAAATGATGATGATTACCAACTCGTGATCTCAAACGTCCGTCCGTCTGTCCATCTGGCCTTCTCGACCTCTTCGTCCTCTCGCGTCCTTTGGTCGATAAGAAGAACAACTACGCCTCTCCTGGTCCGATGTACTATAATATTACTTCTTACTTCTTACCTCTTACCTCTTACCTCTTACTTCTTATTTCTTACCTCTTACTCCTTACTTCTTACTTCTCACTTCTTACTTCTTACTTCTAGTTCCAGGTTTCAGGTTTCCAGGTTCCAGGTTCCAGGTTCCAGGTTTCAGCCTGTCAGGCGAGCCAGCACGCTTCTCCAGTTAGTCCTCTCAAACCTTTCGTCTTCCCTCAAATCCTCTATTTTTCGTCTTCGATTGTCCATACTCTATTATATACACCTGCAATTCATCCATGGTGCATCACAACACTGAAAGTATATCTTACGTTGTTGAGTATTTGGTACAATTCATTATACAAAAGTTCTCGTATAAGAAAAGTGATTCTTTTTCAACAAGTTATATGAACAACAACGAAATGTGTACATAGTGGGTAAGGGTTTTTCTGAGTCCCAATAATGGTTCCTTCCATGTCCTCTCTGCAAGCAATCAAGAATTTTCCTCCTTCCACCTTCCTCCCTCCTCCTTCCTCCTTCCTCCCTCCTCCTTCCTCCTTCCTCCTTCCTTCTTCCTTATACTCCTCATCTCGTGGAGTCGTGTTCGTAAGGATTCTGTCTCAAAGTGTGGCGATATGATCTTTCAAAAAACTTTACATTAGATGAACGAGGCGAAAGTGCCTTTCATCTTGTTACTTAACAAAATAATTGCATGGGGAACTTAAGATATAATCGATGTAGCTGTTGATTGATTTGTTAAAAAGTAATTTGAAATGCGTCAGTCGGACACTGTAAGACATTTTATAGAATCTAGAAGTGTTTATGAAGAGAGAGAGAGAGAGAGAGAGAGAGAGAGAGAGAGAGAGAGAGAGATGGGGGAGGGGAGAGTATGAAGACTTAAATCCGTATCTACCTATCTTTGGTATTATCTGTGTATTTCTTCACCTAAGACAACTAACCTAAAAAATTCTTACCTCAGCAACTCCACAGTCCTGTTCTAAACTATCCTATTTATTGAAAAGGACTGAAATGTTATATATCTTGAACTCTGATTCACATACATATTTTCCTAGATCTCTCTTATCTTTAAAGAAAAGAGAAAAATGTACGTGGAAGAAAAGAAAAAATAAGAGAAAATAGAACACATGGTGAGGAAACTTGTGGAGAGGGAAACGGCGATTCGTCATTTTAACTCATATGTGTTTCTTTCTTTTAATTGGCGATCACTAATCCTTGTAGAAGAATGGTGTGTGTGTGTGTGTGTGTGTGTGTGTGTGTGTGTGTGTGTGTGTGTGTGTGTGTGTGTGTGTGTGTGTGTGTGTGTGTGTGTGTGTGTGTGCGTGCGCGCTCGCTCATTTGTGTAAGTATGTGTGTGTGTAAGTATGTATGTATGTGTGTGTATGTACGTATGTATGTGTGTATGTATGTATGTATGCATGTATGTTTGTATGTATGTATGTCTGTATGTCTGTATGTGTTTGTGTATGTATGTATGTATGTATGCATGTATGTATGTATGTATGCATGTATGTATGTATGTATGTGTGTATGTATGTATGTATGTATGTATGTATGTATGTATGTATGTATTTAACACACAGAGGAGTTAATAATGAAGGGTAGTAAGAATAGAACTTACAAGTGGGGGAGAGAATGGAGAACAAAGAGCGATGGAGGACGAAGTGCAGCGTTGAAAGAATTGCTGATGGTAAAAGATACAATTACCTTTCAATTCCAAAAGAATGACAAAGACTGCTCAGAAAGGAACTTGAGAACAAGCAAATTGAAAGGAGAACGTTTAATAAGAGCTTCTGAGGGTTTCTATGCATAGACTTCCGGGTCACTGTGTATGTCTGTTCTCCAAGCATTGCGAGTTTTTTTTTTTTTTTTTTTTTTTTTAATGAAGCTTCTCTGGCATCCGTATGGTTATGTGAATATTGTGATACTGTTTTGTATGTTAGGAAGAAGGAGCGAATAGGAATAACCCGTATAATTAATGCGATAGTCTGCAAGACTTTGGGGGTTGTAGTCATACTTTTTTTCAGAAAGGAGTGAACGTATGTCTTAGAAATTCCCTTTCAGGGAAGCGGTACCATGTATATAATAAACTGTGAATAGAAATGCCCTCCATTAGAAAGTTCGGTGAAGAAGACTTTTTTACCTTGAGAACTCAAGGTCAGGAAGACTTCGTTGCTCGGTTTTCTTCCCAGAGATGGAAGTGTTTACAAACAACAGTGGAAGCGATAACGACTTCGAGAAGATCAAGGGGGCTTGAAGGCGACAGAGACTTTGAAACAGAAGAGATACGAAGAGGGGCAAATAACTTATGTGACACAGATATCGGGGGTAATGAAATCGACATTTCTGAAAGTGAAATTTTCAGGAACGACATGAAATCAAGAACTTCTACGACCTTGGTCAGGGTTCAGGAAATAACGAGTTTTAGTGATGGTATTAATTCTAAGGGCAATATGAGATTAGGTGGAACAATGAAACATTAAAATATTTGACGGCATTTAGTTCTTTCAGAAATGGAGGTGAGAGTCTTAGTGGAGGGACGGGTGGTTTTATTTTGAAATGGAACATTGATAAATAGCGTAGTTATCATTACAAGAGAAGTCATGATGTCTGGCAAAGAACTGGATTACCCCACGAGGAATTAAAGAGTGTAATGGTGATGATAATAGG
>NC_134814.1:7352969-7360469 GCF_046742065.1 Oratosquilla oratoria
GGTTTCCAAAGTTGCTAATATTTCATTTCAATCTTTCCTGCAACTTTGCCTTCATTTGAAACTAATACATCCTCTCTTTTGTGTGTGTGTGTGTGTGTGTGTGTGTGTGTGTGTGTGTGTGTGTGTGTGTGTGTGTGTGTGTGTGTGTGTGTGTCCGTCTCTCTGTCTGTCTGTATGTCTGATTGCTGTTATGGGAAGCTGTCATTGAAACCCTTATATACCAAGCGCCATCTTTATCATATTCGGAATTCCACAAAAATATTCTATTAAACTGTGGGCACCTCCCCCCCCTTTCCTTTGATAGCAATGCATTTCATAAGAACATAAGAATAAAGGAGACGTCAAGAGACCATAAGACCTACACTAAGTAGTTCTGTGTCCCTTAGCATCTGTAATCAATATCAGTAAAGTTATCTAATCTTCTCTCAACCAATTATTTCCGCGTTCGCTATATTGCTATTAAGTCTATTTCATTCGATAATCACTGATGTTAAACCATTTCTTATCTATTTTCTTCTTAAACCTAAAGATATTATGAATCTTTGACATTCCCTCGTGACATTGCCTTGTTCCTTGTGCACACGCTCCGCCTTGCTGGTTCAGTTTCCCTCCTATCCCTCCTTCCTCCTCATTCTGCATCTTCCAAGAATCATTATAACTGGCGACAAAATCCACCCCAAATGGACGCCTTGATTCTTTCTCAAAGGGAATCGAGTCTCCTCCGGGTCGGAAGCTGAAGGCCGAAGCCATCTGGCGGGCGCCAATGGAAACTGTCATAGTCTTCTTTTGTAACAGCTCTTTCCCAGCGGAGGGAAGAAAATTATAGGGAGGGAAGGGGGCTGGGAGAAGAAGGGAGGGATGGAGTGAGGAAGAAGCTAGCAAGAGAAAACAGTTCTGAGAAAAGAAGAAAAAGAGAAGAAGGGAGGGATGGAGTGAGGAAGAAGCTAGCAAGAGAAAACAGTTCTGAGAAAACAAAAGAAGAAAAAGAGAAGAAGGGAGGGATGGAGTGAGGAAGAAGCTAGCAAGAGAAAACAGTTCTAGAAGAAAATGAGAAGAAAGGAGGGATGTAGTGAGGAAGAAGCTAACAAGAGAAAATAGTGCTAGAAGAAAAAGAGAAAACAAAAGAAGAAAAAGAGAAGAAAGGAGGGATGGAGTGAGGAAGAAGCTAACAAGAGAAAATAGTGCTAGAAGAAAAAGAGAAAACAAAAGAAGAAAAAGAGAAGAAAGGAGGGATGGAGTGAGGAAGAAGCTAACAAGAGAAAATAGTGCTAGAAGAAAAAGAGAAAACAAAAGAAGAAAAAGAGAAGAAAGGAGGGATGGAGTGAGGAAGAAGCTAACAAGAGAAAATAGTTCTAGAAGAAAAAGAGAAAACAAAAGAAGAAAAAGAGAAGAAAGGAGGGATGGAGTGAGGAAGAAGCTAGCAAGAGAAAATAGTTAGTGCTAGAAGAGGAAGAGAAAATAAAAGAAGAAAAAGAGAGGAGAAAACTTAGATAGGAAAGGGAAAAAAGAGAAGAGAGGAGGGAAAATTTTAAAAGAAAAAAGGATAGGAAAGAAAATGAGACGAGGAACGAAAAGGAGAAGGAAAACTAGGAAGGAAAGAAGGAGGAGGGATGTCATCAGAAATGTGCTTTGATATCAACCAAAAGTGATTGAATGCTAACAGTCGACTACGAAACGAGATGAGTATCAGACGACAGCAACGACGACGACGACGACAACGACGACGACGACGACAACGACGACAAAGTCTTTGGTTTTCATTCAGTCTTGTCGTTTGTGTGACCCACGTTACGCTTATTTTACTTACTACCCTTGTCTCAGTTTTGCTTTGATCTGATTTGATCATCCTGCTATGGTCAGACATTTCCTTCACCTCTCCTCAACTTCCCCCCTTCCTTCATCCTTTCTCCCTCTCCCTATTCCTTCCTTCCTTTCACTTCTCTTTTCCTCTCTTGCTTATTTTCTTCCTCATTTTCTCTCTTCCTCCCTCTCTTTTGCCCCTTTCTTTCTTTCCTTCATTATTTGATTTTTTCCTGATTTCCTCCCTCTGTTCTTCCCATCCTCTATTCTTTCCATTCTCTCTTCTTCCCTTCCTCTATTATTTCCATCTTTCTTTCTTCCTTTGCTTCTTTCTTGTCTTCCTGTTTTTCTCCCTTTCTTCTTTCCTCTTGTCCTTTTTCACTTCTTCCTTCCTTCCTTCCTTTCCTCTTTGCCTCTTTCTTTTCACCTTTTCTTCTTTTTCTACTTTCTTCTTGTCTTCCTTTCTTCCTTTCCTCCACCCTTCCTTTCCTTCTTCCTTTCAACCTTCTCTCCCTACTTTTCTTCCTCTCTTCTTCCTTTATTTTCTCCTTCCCTTCTTCCTTCCTTTATTCCTTCCTTCCCTTCGACTTCTCTTCGTTCCTTCCTTCCCACTCCTTCCTTTGTTCCTTCCTTTATTCCTTCCTTCCCTTCGACTTCTCTCCGTCCCATCTCCCTTCTTCCTTTCTTCTCTTCTTCCTTCCTTTATTCCTTCCTTCCCTTCGACTTCTCTCCGTTCCTCCTACGTTCCTTCCTTCCCATCTCCCTTCTTCCTTTCTTCTCTCCTTCCTTTGTTCCTTCCTTTATTCCTTCCTTCCCTTCGACTTCTCTCCGTTCCTCCTACGTTCCTTCCTTCCCATCTCCCTTCTTCCTTTCCTCTCTCCTTCCTTTGTTCTTTCCTTTATTCCTTCCTTCCCTTCGACTTTTCTCCGTTCCTCCTACGTTCCTTCCTTCCCACGTCCCTTTCCTTACAGTCCCGGACCGCGATCGCGGAAGCGGACAGAAAGCGAAGAAGGGAGAAGGATGCAGAGCAAGTCGAGCTCATTACTGTCTCCAATGAATGGACATTAAAACTCTTGCCTTCTTCGACCTTCGGATGTGCATTTCTCTGTCTTTCTTTACTTTCCAGGAGCATTTAGAGGCGTCAAGCATCCAGTTTGCTTAGCAACAGGAAGAGGGCAATTAGAACGGCCTTGGAAATGGCACTGACCCAGAGGAGATTTTTATGTTTATGAATCAATTCTTTCGGTGTGTGTGTGTGTGTGTGTGTGTGTGTGTGTGTGTGTGTGTGTGTGTGTGTGTGTGTGTGTGTGTGTGTGTGTGTGTGTGTGTGTGTGTGTGTGTGTGTGTGTGTGTGTGTGTGTGTGTGTTGGCATTTAATGTTCACAAATTTTTGCATACAAAACACGTTCCCCGTGAGACTCATTCGGTTAGATAAAATCCCTTAAAGGCTGCCAGAATGAATTCATGAAGCATCGTTGCCCATATTTGGGTTATAAGTCCATATCACACTGGGCTATTGTTCCTCCAACCTCCAATTAATTGACGGTACCGCACACCTCGTGAACTTATTCCGCCGTAAAATCACTGCGGTAGACTATTTTGTTTTCTCTACTGTTGACATAGAATGTCATTTGATATGCTGGAGGTAAAATGATCTTCCTCCAACAGATCAGATTTCTGCCCGAACGCTCTGGGCTGCTTATCTGCTTCAACTGTCGGAGGAAATTTTGCCCAGTGTGATAACGCTTATACAGCGACTGAAGGGAGTTGATGTCAAAGCGGCATTATAAGCCGGAGTGCAAAGTACAACTGTCACTGTTCATAAGTATGTCATCATCTCAGTCGTCGTCGTCGTCGTCGTCGTCGTCGTCATCGTCGTCGTCATCATTATTATCGTCATCGTCATCGTTATCATCATGATTGTTTCCCCAGAGTTAATGAGGAAAGATATATATATATATATATGTATATATATATATATATATATTTTTTTTTTTTTTTTTTTTTTTTTTTTTTTTTTGTCTGGCGCTTTCAAGAGGTAAGACAGGTTTCTTGGGTTTAACTGTCGAGAAGACGGCAGGAAAATAAGTTAGAGAGGAAATAAGCTGGAGATATGTGTGGTGAATGAGAGCAGAAGACTGGGAAGGGGATAAAGAGAATGGTAGAGCTAAATTAATAGAGTCATGGTAATACTTCAAATACCCAAACCTAACTCTTGATTGGTATATCAGGTATATATATATATATATACACACATATATACACATATATATATATATACATACATACATATAATATATATATATATATATACATATACCACAGGCTTTTTTCCCCTTACACGGGGGGTAGCCAAAAAGAAAAAGGCATAGAAATCACTCCCATCTATTTCATTTCCCATATATTCCACTCCCTTCCACCCTCCTCCCTCCCTCCTATCTTGGTAAAGATATATGTATATATATATATATATATATATATATATATATATATATATATACATATATATATATATATATATATATATATATATATATATATATATATATATATATATGTATACACTACGTATTTCAAAGAACGGCAGAAAGGCCAAAAATACAAAAATAAATTCTAAAAGAGAGTTCCTCTGGGAAGAAAAATTAACACCGGACCAGCGCGAAGTCAAGTGTTTTGAATTTCCTTTTTCGAAATAGCCCAAATTATAAAAGAGTGAAAAAATAACAAATGAGTTCTGGAGTTTCCCACTGCAAGTTAATGAAGACAGAACACACTGGTTGCCTCTTGTGAAAGGTGATTGCACAGAAAGGGGGAGACGTGGTTAAGAAAATATACCTTTGCGTGGTTTCCTAAGGACGGAAGGCGCGCAGTTACCGAGTCCTGAAGAACAGTGACCATGAAAATAGCAATAGAAAGGAGATAACTATGGATGATAGGTGGTAACGGACATGGAACTCCCTAGTGCAGGCCTTATGGTCTCTCGCAGTCTACTCCATTCTTATGTTATATAATATTGCGATGTAAGGAAGCACTGATAAAGTGGAATACTGTGGACTCCACTTTGCTCAGGATCACAGAGTATGGCGAGTCACTCTAACCATGAGAATTGTACTCCATACAAAGAAGAGTAAGTCCCAAGCACAGGCCCTTTAACTGAACTGGAATAGGTATTTTGAAGAAGACATAGAACGTTGAGACATAGTGACAAGTTAAAGAAAGTGGAAAAAGATGACACGGGTATTGTTCTGAGTAAATTTAATGACCGGTTTCGGGCAAGAATAAACCATTCAGGAAGAAACCGGTCAGGAATAAGCTCGGAATTCGACGAGACATTCCTCTGGACAAGCTTAGAGCGAAACCGGTCAGGGATAAACCCGGAACTAGTCTCCGAGCTATAGAATATCTAATTTCTTGTAAACTGCTCTAGTTACGGTTGAGGCGAGTTTTCCCAATAAGGTTTACTTGTACAAGGTAGACCAAGAATGTTTAGAATGTCAGAAAGAAAAAGTTATGTATCATCCAAGAAAGACTATTGAGTGGAGAGTTGGAGAAATTGAGTCTAGATGACTTTGAAAGACATATAGATTTCTCTTTCCAATCAGATATGACAGAAAGGTCCAAAGTCAGACGTTCTGCAATAGTCCTTCCAGAATGATGGAGCTCAATTTAAGGACGACATCTGAGGAATGACGTAGAAAGTGTAGTGTCATCAGTATAAAACTTTACAGAAGAGAATGTTTTGTTAAATAGATCTTTCAAAAGAAATGCTATGTGAGGACGGAGCCTTTATTAGTCCGACGTTTCGATTGTTACGGTTTTATAAAGTACATAGTCATGGTAAACATATCTGAGAATAGATGGAAAGATCCGGAGAAACGGGGTAAGGTCGTTGGAATCTAGGGAAGATCAAGGAGGAGAGGGAGTAATTGTCTGTGTCCAGGACATTTGTTCACCACCGATGAACAAATGCAGAAGGGGAAGAAATAATGTAAGGGGGTATTTGTCAAGGAGGAGAGGGAGTAATTGTCTGTGTCCAGGACATTTGTTCACCACCGATGAACAAATGCAGAAGGGGAAGAAATAATGTAAGGGGGTATTTGTCAAGGAGGAGAGGGAGTAATTGTCTGTGTCCAGGACATTTGTTCACCACCTATGAACAAATGCAAAAGGGGAAGAAATAATGTAAGAGGGTATTTGTCCACTGATGATGGACAAAATCATAAGAGGAAGAAGATGTAGCAATTGCCAATTACATACTAAGTAGATCTTCCATGAATAGGGAGAAAAGAATAGGAGTTAGAGTAGAATCTTTTAGGACGCTAGCGGTTATACATTGAAAAGACAGATTGGTTATTCTAACCTAAATAAAATGCAGACAAGTGTTCAATCAAACTCGATCTTTGAAAAGTAAGGAAGGGTAAATTGAGCGTTGGAGAAAATAGGCGACGAGGTTTAACAAGATTCACCAACAATACACGTTCTTTAGTCCGTGTGCGACATCTTCGGGTTATGGTCTTTTACAGTCTCCTCCATCCTTATATTCTTATGTTCTTACACAGCCAACTGATTGATCTCCCTGCCTTCCCTCGATCTCGTAGTCTTGTCAAAGTTGTCAGACCTCATCGGGGGCAGGCTTAACCTCCCCATCCATCCGTTCGTCCAACATTCAGTGAACGGACAGTGGAAGTAAGTTTCCCATCCCATAACTTGTGTATCCACCCTTTAAAGTGGGCTGTGCCGTTCTAAGTAATCAAGCTAGCACTGTTGTAATTGAGTCACAACTTCCAAGTCAAGACAGAGTCAAACTCCACCGAAGTTGGGGTTCAATGTCTGATTTTGCGTCTGATTTTGCGCATACTGTCATTATGGCTAATGTAATATACAAGTGTCACCATCATAGGTGTTACAATGATTATAGTACCAGACAAATTCTTAAGCTAATATTTACACTCACTCATCCACACCGGTGGTCCACAGTTTTCTTGCAGAAACCTGACTGCTGACACAAGTTCCCGACATCTTTGTCTTATCCTATGTTCTCTCAGTCTTGCCAATCCGCTATCCTCCATCATCTCCAGATTACTCTTGACGTTATCTTCCAATCGTTTCCGGGGTCTTCCAGGTAATCTTTACTGCTCCACTGTTGACATTGAGATTCATGGACAGTTTAGTATAGCATCATACCACTGACAACAGATTAAAGAATGCAACATGGGAGTTGATCTTCATTTCGGATTACTGCATGTATCTGTGGAATATCTTCTTATCCTGGCTTCCTGCCTTGGTACTTTATTCACGTATGTGGTGTCCAATCAGTAATAAAGTGGGCCCTACATGATCAGTATTATTGCGCAATATTCTCATTGTACAATATTATTGACAGTTTAGGGATGGTATTGAAGAATAACACAATATATTGAAGACATAAAATGTACAACCCAAAAAAGTGTGCCTCGTAAATATCATCCCTACACCGTTAACAATATTGTACAATCGAGAATATTGCGCAATAATATTGACCGTGTAGGACCCGCCTAAAGGAGCTATCTCAGTAAAACCTTTCCAGAGAAGATGACACTTTTCCTTTCGGTCGCGTTGCTGTCAGGCCATTCTTTTCGTCTTCATGGTACACGAAGATGGCCAGGAAGGAAAAAGCACAGAAACGCAGAGGAGAGACAAATTACGTCACACGCAGAGAAC
>NC_134814.1:7365469-7395469 GCF_046742065.1 Oratosquilla oratoria
TTCTTTTGAAACAACCAATTATTTCATCGCTCAATTGTTACTAAATCTATCCCATTCGTTAATCATTTTGTTGGTAAACCAGTTATAGCCTATTTTCTTCTTAAAATTTAAGAAATAAAAACTCACTAATGCTTAATAGAAATGTGCCAAAAAATAACATTGAACAAACTTAGGTGTGTGTTTGTACTCTATTCGTTGTCACAGTTTTCATCTATAAGCCTATGAGCAGAACAGAACAGGACACACGAAGATGATATTATGGTATTAGATTTGAAAAAAAAAGTGTTTCCACTGTTTTACACAGAAAATTTCGTTGGAAGCCAGTTCTATGTAAAAATTCATATGGACATCTAACTAGACAACTTTATGGATGGGGATGACAGGTGGTGATGGATACGGAGCTGCCTAGTGTAGGCCTTATGGTCTTTTGCAGTCTCCTTTATTTCTTATGTTCTTAAAGCTAATTCCACATACATATGGCGATCATTTGACATTAAGACAGCAAATTCCCCAGAATTCAACAACACATCACTTCTGTGAGGACACTGAAGAATCCTCATCCTAGACTTCGACAGGGCAACAATTCTTCATGTGGACTATCCCAGGGTGACAATTCTTCATGTGGGTTATCTTAGGGTGATAGTTCTTCAAGTGGGCTATCCTAGGGTGACAATTCTTCATGTGGGCTATCCTAGTGTGACAATTCTTCATGGTATCCTGGGTTTACAATTTTTCGGTTATATAAATTGATGACAATAAGCATAACCCTCATTCAACCTAATCTAACCTAACCTAATCTTCAATCCACTGTTGATATTTGGCGTATTGGGGTGACAATTCTTCAGGTGGGATCTCATGGGGTGACGATTCTTCATGTGGGCGTTCTGGGGTGACAATTCTTCATGTGATCCGAAAATACACTATATACCAGTGATGGTGATACAAAAAAGAATCAACGATTCCCATACGAGTCCCGATAAAGCTCTAAACTTCCGATTCCGAGTCCGATTCCGATACCTTTAATGATTATAATTCATGGTGATTTTCAGACCCTGCAGTTGGTTTTGGGAACAAATACTTCATGAACAAAGTACATTTATTAATCATTTATTGGAATCGGAAGTTTAAAACGGTATCGGGACTCGTATCGGAATCAGAAGTTTAAAATGGTATCGGAACTCGTATCGGAATCGCAAGTTTAAAGCGGTATCGGAACACGTATCGGAACCGGAAGTTTAGAGCGGTATCGGGACGTGTATCGGTATCGGAAGTTTAGAGCGGTATCGGAACTGGTATTGGAATCGGAAGTTTAGAGCGGTATCGGGGCTCGCATCAGAATCTGAAGTTTAGAGTAGTATGGGAACTCGTATCGGAATCAGAAGTTTAGAGCGGTATCGGAACTCATGTTAGAATCGGAAGTTTAGAGTAGTATCGGAACCCGTATCGGAATCGGAAGTTTGGAGTAGTATCGGAACTCGTATCGGAATCGGAAGTTTAGAGCGATATCGGAACTCGTATCGGAGTCGGAAGTTTAGAGCGATGTCGGAACTCGTATTGGAATCAGAAGTTTAGAGCGGTATTGGGAATCGTATCGAAATCGGAAGTTTAGAGCGGTATCGGAACCCGTATCGGAATCGGAAGTTTAGAGTAGTATCGAAACCGGTATCGGAATCAGAAGTTTAAAGCGGTATCGGAACTCGTATCGGAATCGGAAGTTTAGAGCGGTATCGGAACTCGTATCGGAATCGGAAGTTTAGAGCGGTATCGGAACTCGTATCGGAATCGGAAGTTTAGAGCGGTATCGGAACTCGTATCGGAATCGGAAGTTTAGAGCGCTATCGGGACTCGTATCGGAATTAGAAGTTTAAAGCGGTATCGAAACTCGTATCAGAATCGGAAGTTTAAAGCGGTATCGGAAATCGTATCGGAAACGGAAGTTTAGAGTAGTATCGACACCCGTATCGGAATCGGAAATCTAAAGCGGTATCGGAACTCGTATCGGAATCGGAAGTTTAGAGTAGTATCGGAACCCGTATCGGATTCGGAAGTTTCGAGTAGTATCGAAACCCGTATCGGATTCGGAAGTTTAGAGCGGTATCGGAACTCGTATTGGAATCGGAAGTTTCGAGTAGTATCGAAACCCGTATCGGAATCGGAAGTTTCGAGTAGTATCGAAACCCGTATCGGAATCAGAAGTTTAGTGTAGTATCGGAACTCGTATCGGAATCGTTAGAAAAAATCGATATCGTCCCATCACGAGTAGATGCCATTCGTTCTCACCCAATCACACCATTCCTCACTACCCACAGTCTTCGCCAACACTAACACCAGTCTTGCACTCTTGACAGTTACAAGCATTGCAGTCACCGTCAACGTCTCTTCAGTCATTACAACCACTGTGATTGGGTCCACCATCATAACGTTCGCTTTCGTTACCATGACCACGACCGCCATTAGGTCGACCGCAGTCGTGATGAGATGAAGAATTTCTATGATTTCCTCCCAAAGGTCATGGGCCATCTCTCTCTCTATCTATCTATCTATCTATCTATCTGTTTATCTACCTATCTCTCTTTCTCTCTCTCTCTCTATCTATCTATCTATCTATCAATTTGTCTATCTGTTTATGTACCTATCTATCTCTCTCTCTCTCTCTCTCTCTCTCTCTCTCTCTCTCTCTCTCTCTCTCTCTCTCTCTCTCTCTCTCTATCCATTACTTATACATATATTTATCTATATATCAATCTATTTATGTATACATCTCTCTATCTATTTATCTAACTCTTTCCTTCTTTCTCTCTCTTTTCTTTCCTTTTCTTTTCTTTTTTTCTTTTCTTTTTTCCTTTTGTGGTCAGAAGCTGAGAGCCCCTGCAGGTTGGGTCAGTCCGTTGCTTCCCCGTAGCATTCGCAGATGATGACGCCGAGATCTAAGCAAGACGACTGTCTGGAAACTTCTAATATAATATTTGTCCGCAATGCTTCCGCGTCGTCATGACAACGAGACGTTGTTGCTCAAGGATCCCGACCGAGAAAGGTCTATTATTAAACAACGGCGGCAATGGCGAATACCTGGGAGAGCGGCTTGTCAGTCAAATCAAAAATTTTACTTCCCGTTGCCGAAGGAGAAGAGTACCGTGGAGCCTGTCCAACCATCCAACGCATGCGCTGATCTGTTATTGGTCAACTATTCAGAGAAACAGTACACGCAAAACCAACCACTTCAACCCATCCTGTTCCGTCATGCATAAATGAACGACCCGGTTCTGTCCCTCACCAGTTTCCAGCCCTGATTTATTTCATTCAATCAAATGTAGTGACGCCTGGTTCGCAAGCGTCACTCAATGTAGACGACCATCACGACGCGTCTCTACTGAACTCGAACTGTTGGACACATGATTTCCTACCTGGATGTCGTCTGCCGAGGTCTTCCGCAAATACACATTTCAGCACTACAGAGCCCAGTATCATATCTCATGCAAGAACTAGTTTACGAATAGAGTAGTTAACGAGTGGGATGGTCCTAGTAACCATATAGCGAGCGCTGAGCTATTGGTTGTATTATAATGTACTTGGATCAGCCTAATGTAGCCTTTATGTTTTCTTGCAGTTTCCTCAATTCTTATGTTTTTTTATGTTCTCATATTCACAATTTATTCACTCTAAGGCCTTAAGCACACTGGCGACTTTGTAGAGCCACAAGTGGCTGCGTTTTGTGGTGGGGATATTTTCTTCCATAGGTTCCCATTGTTTTCAAGCTTTGCCGATCACACCCACCAAGTGTGATCGGCAAAGCTTGAAAACAATGGGAACCTATGGGAGAAAATATCCCCGCCACAAAACGCAGCCACTTGTGGCTCTACAAAGTCGCCAGTGTGCTTAAGGCCTTACAAAGGAGAAACGCCTGACCTTTTCACCATAATCATATGAATGTGGAACACAAACACCAAACAAGCCAAATTCTCTGTCACAGACAAGAAATACCTGTTAAAAACGCTTGGCTCAAATGGGCCCCAGATATGTTTTTCGCAGATGCATATAGATAAGTCACTAATACCTGTGGAAGCTGGAAAACTGTGTGTGTGTGTGTGTGTGTGTGTGTGTGTGTGTGTGTGTGTGTGTGTGTGTGTGTGTGTGTGTGTGTGTGTATACATATATATTAATATATATACATATATATACATATATATATATATATATATATATATGTATGTATATATATATATAATATCAGTGGTTCAAATCCTCTATAATTCAAAGAAAAAATAAGAAACTCTTGCCATTGAATCATTCGGGATATCAGTCAGGTTTTGGTTCAAATACCTCATCGACTGGCCAGCATTTCTGTTTTTAATCGTCTATAGATTCGAATTTGTTGTTTCTTCAAACTGGGTTATCGCACTGATTGAGCTAACCATAATTTCGAACCTCTCTACTCTTTGGAGTCTGCCTCCACGCGGAATTCTTCGTCATTTCGTAATTTATTCTCTTCACGTCAGCGTGAAATCTCCCGGCTATTCGAAACCTTACTACCTGCCAGGCGTCACGATTACATGCAAATCAGATCGTGAAAAATAAAATTCTAGAAGAGCGGACCAGAGCCGCAAGCAAGCAGGTTATAGGCATGACCTACCAAGTCACATACATGACAAACGAAACTATGCATGTCATATCGATACTAATAACTCAACTATGTTTGGTGAACCATTCACAAGCCCCATTCCACCGCATGGATAACTAAATCATTAACACAAGTAGTCATGTATAAATGAACGATATAGATGTACGTGTGAACAATCAGGTTGTACATTTCTATAGCAATTATCATTACCTCGACGGTTCAGACCATGCCACCGGCGAGTTGAACCAAGGGCATGGTTTATTCGATTCCACGCTACAAAGAATTCTGTAAGGGGCACCGTCCTAGCCTAGCCTTCTGATAGAGTCGTCGTCTTTATCATCATCATCATCATCATCGTCATCGTCGTTATCATCATCATCATCATCATCATCATCATCATCATCATCATCATCATCATCATCATCATCATCATCATCATCATCATCATCATCATCATCATCATCATCATCATCATCATCATCATCATCATCATCATCATCATCATCATCATCATCATTTTTTAAATAGTCCACCTCTGTTTTATTATTATTATTATTATCATTATTACTACTACTACTACTACTACTACTACTTCTACTACTACTACTTTACTACTGCTACTGCTGCTACTACCACTATTTTTTTTTCATTTTATTATTATTATTTTCATCATTATTTTCATTATTATTATAACTATTTTATTATTATTATTATTAATCATTACTTATTAATTATTATTAAGGTCCAGTATCCTTAGAACCAAAACATTTTACTATGACCGAGGTTTCAAACCACTTTTACATGTTTTAGAGGAAGATCTAAGGCTGAAGAGGTAGGCAGCAGGTAGTTGCCCTCTTCCCTCCTCTTTCTCCTCCTCCTTCTTCTTCTCCTCCTCCTCCTCCTCCTCCTCCTCTTCATACCTCCTTCTTTGCCTCACCACCTCACACAATTACTCCTCGGCCCTGAAGACAAATTGCAAAACTCGACCCCAAACTATTTTCCCAAATCCATTTCATTATCTGCATCTCGCACGCAAAAGTGGCAAATTTCAACCCGGAACCTTCCTCTGCTTCCGTATCTCCTCCTCCTCCTCCTCCTCCTTCTCCTCCTCTTCCTCCTCCTCTTACTCCAACTCCTCCTATTCCTCCTATTTCTCTTTCTACTCCTCCTCCTTCTCCTCCTACACCTATTTCTCCCTCTCCTCCTCTTATTCCTCCAACTCCTCCTACTTCTCCTCCTCTTCCTTATTCCTCCGCTTCCTCCTCTTCCTCTCACTTCTCTTACTCCTACTTTTACTCCTCTCCCTCTTATTATCTCTCTTCATCCTCATTTCCTCCCTCCTTCTTATCTTCCTCCCCTTCCTCTTCCCTTTCCTTTTCCTATTCTTCATCTTCATCATCATCCTCGTTCTTACCCTTCCTCTCATCCTACTCATCCTCTTCCTCCTATTATTCTTCCTATTCCTCATCCCTATCCTTTTCCTCTTCTTATTTCTACTCATATCTCTTCTTGTTATGCCTCTTCATCTTCCTATTCACCCTAATCATCATCCTCATCCTCCCAATCCTCTTCTTCATGCTCATCCTCTCTATTCCTCCTCATCTCCATCCTCACCCTCTTCCTCGTATCCATCCTCCTCCTCTTCCTCCTCCTCTTCCTCTCACAATTCCTACTCCTCCTTCACCTTCTTTCCCTTCCCCTCGCCTTTCCCCAGCCACGTTGCTTATTCCAGAATTGCCTATTCCAGAATTGCCTATTCCAGAATTGCCTATTCCAGAATTGCCTATTCCAGAGTTGCCTATTCCATCCCATTCAGCATCAAGATTGAGCAAAGTTCTTCTTCCTCCAATTTGGGCCTTCGCGGCTCTCGACTGATTAAATTCTTACTTTCGCGCGTTAATGAGTGCCGCTTTTTCTTGACCTTCCTAAGGATGGAAAAATGCCTTTGTCAGTGTATAGATGTCTGTGTTCTGGCAGGTTTATGTGCACGTGTGTGTTTTTGTGTGTGTGTGTGTGTGTGTGTGTGTGTGTGTGTGTGTGTGTGTGTGTGTGTGTGTGTGTGTGTGCGTGCGTGCGTGTGTGTGTCTGTGTGTGTGTGTGTGTGTGTGTGTGTGTGTGTGTGTGTGTGTGTGTGTGTGTGTGTGTGTGTGTGTGTGTGTGTGTATGCGTGATTCACCATGGTCTCTGGATCACGTGTTGGACTCGTGATCGACAGCTATTTCCCTCCCGGAACAGAGCTCAGAGCTCGTATATGACCGATCTATGGGTAATACTGTGACCTTACACGCACACGCACCCCCAATTCCCCGACCACGAGAGTTGGAGTAACAACCCGCAGCGCAGCGATACTGAAATTATTTCAGCCCTGGGCGGGATTCGAACCCGGACCGCCATAGTGGCAGCCGGGAACTCTGACCACTGTGCCACAAGTCGTGTGCGTGCGTGTGTGTGTGTGTGTGTGTGTGCGTGTGTGTGTGTGTGTGTGTGTGTGTGTGTGTGTGTATGCGTGTGTGCATGTGTGTGTTTGTAATGTAAAAAATAAAAGGATACTGCCTATACTAGTTATGGAATACTGCCTCAGTGTTGCCGACTATCAAACTCTGCATTTCATTATTTCTTTTCATATGTTGTCTCACGATTTATTTTCTCCTTAACAGAAAATTTTATTTCTTGATATTTGTTGTGTGTGCATGTTTGCATCCGTCTTCATGTCGAGACGTTTTAGTAGGTTTATATATAAAGGTAAAGGAACGTGAATTCGATTATATTTGGTAAGAAATTACGTGGATTTGTGATGGTGATCACAAAACTTACCATAACTATACATTTTGTGAAGAGGAAGATGGATTAGTATAGGGTGCATGGACAAGGAATCTCACCGTTTTCGCTAAAGAAAATGTTCAACGCGTAAGAAGATGTTTTCCATGTTATTCTTCTTCTTTATTTATTTATTTATTATATAAATATATATATATATATATATATATATATGTGTGTGTGTGTTTATTATTTTTTTTTATTTTTTTATTTTTTTATTTATTTATTTTTTTACAAAAAAATATTTTGAGGTGTTGGACAATGAAGAAAGGTATCTGGACAAAGACTGTTAGATTTAGGGAGTCGGGCGTTGCAATCGTCTAGGAAGCACCTTACCACAGGAAAAAAATCTTTCAGAAACAGATCTTCTGGTGAGACTTCTTGGAACTGTAAGATAACTCGAGACATCAGATGAGCAGTTAAGATGATAAGATGGGGACGGATGCAAAGAGGAGGCGCGTAGTTGGAGCAGCCACGGATGACAAAAAAAAAAAAAAAAAAAAAAAAAAAGAGCCAACAACTCTGTCGGTCGGGGCTGAGGATTTCGAATTTTGTTTTTTGATTTTGCAGCTTTCAATCAATAACGTGTTGGCAAGCTGCCATCCCTATCACTCTTACCCTCTACTTCCCCCCCCCACTACTCTCCTGCTCTCCCCCCCACCCTCTCCAGCCTCATTTCCTTCCCCCTTTCCCCCCCCCTTTCCCCCCCCCTTTTCCTTTCCATTCCTCTTCACCATTTCTCTTTTTTTCCTTGTCTCTCTCCGCCGCCCATGATCATTCCTCCTCTTCCACAACTTACCTCCTCTTAACCCTCTCTCACCCCTCTTTTCCTCTCTTCCTCACCCTTCCTCCTCCCCTCTCCTCTTCCCCTCTCCTCCTCCCCTCTCCTCCTCCCCTCTCCTCCTCCCCTCTCCTCCTCCCCTCTCCTCCTCCACTCTCCTCCTCCCCTCTCCTCCTCCCCTCTCCTCCTCCCCTCTCCTCCTCCCCTCTCCTCCTCCCTTCTCCTCCTCCTCCTCCCTTCTCCTCCTCCCCTCTCCTCCCCTCTCCTCCTCCCCTCTCCTCCTCCCCTCTCCTCCTCCCCTCTCCTCCTCCCCTCTCCTCCTCCCCTCTCCTCCTCCCCTCTCCTCCTCCCCTCTCCTCCTCCCCTCTCCTCCTCCCTTCTCTCTCCTCCCCTCTCCTCCTCCTCTCTCATCCTCATCTCTCATCCTTCCCTCTCCTCCCTCTCCTCCTCCCCTCTCCTCCTCCCCTCTCCTCCTCCTCTCTCATCCTCATCTCTCCTCCTCCCCTCTTCTCCTCCCCTCTTCTCCTCCCCTCTCCTCCCCTCTTCCCTGTTCCAATCCCTTGCATTTACCTCCTGCCGTGCCCTTCATCCCCATTTCCTCCCGCACTCTTCAGATCTCCGTCTTCCGTTTCGAACAGTCACTTCAATTGCCCCCCAGACTCCCACAGACCCCCCAGACCCCCCCAGACCCCCTCAGACCCCCTTCCAGACCCCCTTTCCCAAGCCTCGTCCTCCTCTGCCGTGGCGCAAGGCTCTCCTTCCTGGAAGATGGCTAATTGCTGCCCCAACTACTCGTCGTAATTCTCCCTGATACCGACCCCCGACCGGGACAGTTGGTCCTAAGTGTGAGGTAGCAACTGATCGAATGACAGTACAGTACTACCTCTCATTAACGGACGTTAATTAGCCGTGTTTGCGGTGTTTTCGCTGTGTTTTCGGTGTTTTGGGGTGGTTTTTGGGTGGCATAGTGATTGCACGCACTGAACAACAGCACCGAAAACACAGCGAAAACACCGCAAACACAGCTGATTAACGTCCGTTAATGAGAGGTCTCACTGTTAATTCTTTCCCTCCAGTTGAGTTAACACTAAGTTCGTTCCATTTCACTGATGAAAGTTCCTCCGGTGATGGTGCCTGGAAGTGGGAGGAAAAAGCTGCAGATCTCTGGAAGCCCAGGGAACAGTGGTCAACCGGTATTGGAACTAAGAGAACGCTTTAGCTAAGCAGCCGCCGGTACGTCTGAGCAATTCTCTTCAGGATCCATTCTGTTCACTCCACCTGGGGAAAAGGGTAGAAAAGGTCCCCTAAATATAGATTGACCTTTCATTACTTGGTTGGAGAGGTGGCGCCACCATAAAGATCACCCAATCTGTAAAAAAAAGAAAAAAAAATGAAATAAGATCAAATAAAATAGAATAAGAAATAAGAAATAAATAATAGTAAATAAATGATAAATAAATAATGATTGATGATAATGATGATAATGATAATAAATAATAATGATAATAGATAATAATGATAATAATAATAATAATAATAATAATAATAATAATTAATAATGACAATAACCCTTCCAAACCCAACAACGCCCTTTTATTGCCACCCAGCACCTTATAGAATCCCTCAGCAACGAGGCAACGAGCTCCCTCCCCCCGCTACACGCGCACCATGAATTGGCTAGACCAGATGATACATTAGCGGTTACCTTCTCCCCCAACAGAAGTGACTTCCATCACCGCATCAGAACGACCGCCGAACCGCAACCATTAACAACTTTCCTCGTAACACAGAACGATATTGAATTCCCAGACCTATTCCGCTTCTCCGGCCTTCATCTCAACCTATGACAGGTCATCACAGGTCACAAAACAAAGAAGACGGCCTTTAAGTGCCCCCCAAAGACAACCAGCCCAAAAACTTACTTTTCTTTGAAAAAGAAGGGCTCTCAAGTCCGCAGAATACTGCGTCAAGCAAGTCCATCTTTTTTGACGAGCCTACGCGTACCGTAAATCATTTTTCAAACCCCCAATTCTCCAACAAATTAATCTGTTCTCTTCACGTCCTCCAAATCATCAACCAACCCATCTCTTCCGCCTTAGTAGTGGCAGACACTGGTAGACACTTTATCATTAACCTCCTATCTCCTCGAATACCAGTCACCACATGACCTAACATCTACTTAAACTAGCAAAAATCAACAAAATAAAGTGATACGGCATTCACACCCAGCCGTAATATTCATCGTGCGTATTCAACCAAAACTGAGTGGAATGCAACTTCACCAATGCTTGGAGAAACCCATCGTCCTTCTTTTCTCCTAAACGAGGAAAAGACTAAACTTCCCCCCAACAAGTTCGGCCCAATCTCTTTCACAAATAACCTTTTTGATGGCCTTTCCGACTCAGCAACTGAAAAAGAATATTCCCTCCAGTCTAGCTTACGTCTGGTCACAGAAAAAACAGACATATTGATGCAAAACAGAAAAAACAACTATGTATTCGCCGTATTCTTAGACTTAGGTAAAGTATATGACACAGTCTTGGCGAACGCTGAGCCCCCATCAACATAGCCTGACTGTGATTCCATACTTAACAAGAAATCCCCCCAAGAAAGAGTTTTTATCGTATTCTTCTTTACCCTATTTATTTAGGATACAACCAATTTTTTTGTTTCTATATCACTAAAATAACATTGCATCATAGTTTTTCCCATCATCGTAGTTCTTTCCACACTCTTTCCCCATTAAACACCCCAAGGATTCAAAGGACCTACGTAGGATGACCTTCCTTTTACCCTGAGGCTGGCAGACTTGCCATCCACGCCAGAAAAAAGAATTACTACTACCTTTCTAATCACAGCACCTACCCGGGCCAGCTAGTTAACCCTCCCCGTAGGCAATTATCTGATATATAAGAGTTTTTTTCCACCACTCATTCTGTCATTCACCTGTCACCTATATCTACGCCGAAGGGATCTACACCGATTGCATAGTGGATTCCACAGACTCCGAACCACCCCCAACCCCCGCCTCTTTGTTGGTATTCTCACTGTCTTGTTCCATATTTTCACTTCCCTTTCCTTATCTTTTGTAATCATCCCCTATTCACGCAGCACCCCAGAAGTTTTTCTCCACACTCCTTTCCTGCAAGACATTGATCTACAAAACTCATTATTGGCTCAACTGAATTTCCTTATACTTCAAATATGTGTGATTTTCCTGGGTGTCATCTCATGTTGGCATTCCCATTACTGAACGAGTCGACAAGGCAGCTTGGGATGGAGCATCGACACTTCTCTCTCGATGCTTTCATCCTGTTGGCTGCAACAGACTACCTTATCCACCGGTACATGTTCCAATATTTGTGGCAAAAATGATGAAAGGAGTAGTCCACAAATAATTCGAAGACTATCAAAACTTGTGTAAGTCCGTGACTTTCTTACCACTAGCGTAAATGACGTTTTGGGGCAGTGATGATGAGATTAAGAACTGGATATTTTCGTTTCACCTAAAGCTTTCTGACGACTAATAACGTCCCTCTTCACCTTCTCTTGGAGTGATTTCTTGGATGCCCTACCTAGTCACCGCTTCGCAACAACTTCCTCCTCCTCCTCCTCCTCCTCCACCTCCTCCTCCTCCTCCACCTCCTCCTCCTCCTCCTCCTCATCCTTATCCTCTCCTTACTCCTAAAGCAATGATTTAATTATCATCATCATGATAATTATTTTCCTTCTCGTCCTTCTCCACTTTCTCCTCCTTCACCTCCTTCTCCTCTTCCTCTTCTTCCTCTTCCTCCCCCTTCACTTACTCCATCTCCTCTTCCTCCTCCTCCTCCTACTTTTCCTCTTCCCACGTCCTCCACTTACTCCTCCTCTTCCTCCTCCTCCTCCCTTTCTTCCTCCTGTTCCTCGTCCTCCTTTCCTTCCTCCTTTTTTTTTCCTCCTATTCCTCTTCCTTCTCATCTTCCTGGTGTTTCTCCTCCTCCTCTTTTTACACATCTTTTTTCTCCATTTTCTCTTCTTCAACCTCTTTTTACTCCCTCTTTTTTCTCCCTCTTTTTTCTCCCTCTTTTTTTCTCCCTCTTTTTTCTCCCTTCTTTTCATCTTCCATTTTCTTTTATTCCTTTGCCTATCTTCTCCTCCTCCTCGTCCTATCCCTCCTTCTCATTTTCCTCTTTCTCCTCCTCCCTATTTTCAGCTTGCTACATTCCTCCTCTCCCAATAATCCTCCTATTTCTGCTCACCATTTTCCTAATCATTATCTTCGTCGTCTTAATCCTCATACTCATAAACATCTTCAGCTTCCTCTCTCTCTCTCTCTCTCTCTCAAAAAAAAAAAAAAAAAAAAAAAAAAAAAAAAAAACAGATCCTGCGTCCCCCCGTCCAGCCCCGTCCCACCGTCCCTCTTGCCCGTCTACCAGTTCACATGCAAACCTGTTCGGAACCGGTTGTGTCCGCCGTGGGAGACAAGGGGCAGGATTCTCAAACCTTTCTTTAGCATTGATTTTGCAATGGCCCGTAAGTTTAGGGGCAAATATCGTCATTATCAGCAGTCGACTGCGTAAGAGATTTAACAAGTTATTGAGGTACAGATATGTTTGTGAAACCCACTGACCACTGTTTTAGTTGAGGGTCCTGTAGACCTTTAGATGTATGCACATAACCCCAATATTTCATCAAGGTTTAAGAATACAGACTTAGAACTAAATACTGCCCCTCCTCATCAGGTCTCGTTGTTGCTCACCATATATACTATATATACTATATAACCATCTTTAGCCGTCTTTAGGGGTTTCTCCTCGACTGAATAAAAGAGTGCGGGGTGATCTAATAGAGGTGTTCAAGTGGATCAAAGGTTTTAACAAGGGTGATACAAACAAGGTTATCATATTAAACAACAGGGCAGGACTCGCAGTAATGATTATAAACTGGACAAATTTAGATTTAAAAAGGAAATAGGCAAGAATTGGTTTACTAATAGGGTGGTCGACGAATGGAATAAACTTAGTAACCATGTAGTAAGCGCTGAAACTATCAGTTGTTTTAAGAAACGATTAGACATCTTTATGGATGGGGATGACAGGTGGTGATGGATACGGAGCTGCCTAGTGTAGGCCTTATGGTCTCTTGCAGTCTCCTTCATTCTTATGTTCGTATGTTAATGGCAGCCAAAATAACCATTATTAAAATCCCAGTGTTGGTCTTGGAGAGTTAACCAAGATGGGTTTGGAAACTGATTCTGATAATGAATATACTTCTCTGCCGCAACGCCATCTTGCATTACTTGAGTGTACGGACAACCTCAGCTTGGGAACCATATGGAATAGATTCTTGGCGGAACTCTTTTTCTGTGATGGAGACTTGGATCTTTGTTTCAGGAGCTTCGAGGTGTTGATATGTGATGCGGCTTTGCTTGATGGGTTCTTTTACTGCTGTAACAATACCGATTTATATCAGTTAAAGGAAACCTTTCAAGGTCATACATACATACACACATGCATACACACATACATACACACATACATACATACATACATACGTACGTACAAATACAGTATACATACATACATACATACATACACCCACACATACATACATACGTACGTATATACATACAGACATACACACATACACACACATACATACATACATATGCGTAAGTAACCACTAGGAAAAGTAAACTAACGAAGCAGAGCGCTTTCGTATAATTACATCTTCAGTGCAGATACAAAGAAGGAAGGAAGGAATTCCTTCTTTGTATCTGCACTGAAGATGTAATTATACGAAAGCGCTCTGCTTCGTTAGTTTACTTTTCCTAGTGGTTACTTACGCATTTGTGAACACACGCTCCTAGTGTTTTTATTGCATACATACATACATATATACACACATATATACATACACACATATACATATGCATACACACATACATACACACATACATGCATACATACATACATATATACCTGCATACATACTCAAGCATTTGTTCTGGCTTCCAACAAGCGATTTTATTCTAGACGAGGGTAACTTCTTCTAGAGGCGCAGCGAAAAGGCACCTTTTGAGGTTTTAGTGTGATGCAAAGGGTCAAGGCCAAAAGTTGCCAAATATGAATTACTCGTCATGGATTGATCTTGGTAATAGATGTAGCACCGTAATAATACGGATATATTCATAGAATATATGAATATTCTTATATATATTCATCACAATACCCATACAGATACCCATATATATGTGCATTCATCCCTAGTAGAACAATAGAATTGTCACACACAAAAAATCTGTCAACATGTCTATGGCCCCGAGTGCTAAATCAATTCCCAAAAGTCCCAGTATCGGCGAGTCTGCCTTTGGTTTTATGTGTAGAGGGAAACGGTCCAGGAAAGACGTAGAAAACGGGGATCACCTGTCGGTAACACTGTGGCCGGCCAAGGTGGGAAATGGCCGACACACACTGGGAGAGGATCGTGTGCCGCGGTAATATGATGAAATTAAACCTGGTTTGCTCAGGTTAGAGGCAACGGCAGAGGCTCGGCCAAGGAGGATTAAGTATCGGGAAGGGTTTGTAGGCAAGACAGGGATGCAGGGGGGGGTGAGGAGAGACCTGAAGGCTAAGGGAAGGATTGGTTACCTATGATGTAGGGTACAGAGGAAGGCAAGGCTTGGAAGGGATGATTACCTGTGATGGAGGGAGCAGTGGAGGGGGAAGACGGAGGATTGGACAGGTAGTAAGGAGGGTAGGGAGGGGAATCAATCAGAGACTGTGGTGATGGAGTGCGTCGATAGACGGGAAAAGATGATAGTAAAATAGTCAGGAGACTGCAGTGGTAGGGTCGTTCTGGTGCTGTGTTCACCGTACCGCGGCCAATTATCATTTATACATGTACTGTACACATGCATACATACATACATACATACATACATACATATATACATACACATACTGTACATGCATACACACAATGCATACATACTCGTATATACACTCATACATATATATACATACACACACATAATGTACATACATACACACAATGCATACATTCTCGTATATACACACATACATATATACACACATACATACACACACACATACTGTACATACAGTACATACATACAATACATGCATGTATACATACATACGTATATACATACATACATACAGTACATATATACATATACATACATACAGTACATATATACATATATATACATACATACATATATACATACATACAGATACATACATACATACACACATACATACATGCATACACCCATACATACATACATACATACATACATACATACATACACACAGGGCCGAAATGATTTCGGTATCGCTGCGCTTCGGGTCGTTATTCTGACTCTCGTGGGCGGGGAGTTGGGTGTGTGTGTGTGTGTAAGGTCATAGCATTACCCATAGATCGGTCATACGAGCTCTGAGCTCTCTTCCGGGAGGGAAATAGCTGTCGATCACGAGTCCAACACGTGATCCAAAGACCAAGGTGAATACATACATACATACATACATAGAGTACACTTTTTTACTCTGGGAAGGTCAGAGCCTCCAAATAAAACGAAAGACAAGAATTTCTAGAATAAAGAAAATTTGAGAATGAGTCAGAAAAGCAAAACTGAGGAAAGCCACAACTGAATACACGTTTAAACTCTGAAGTCCGTACTACGAGTCAAAAGGTTTGCGTTTTACATTCGATTTAAAGAGATATTAATATATTAAGATATATTGATATATCAAATACTAATATTGATATATCACAATTATATAAAAAGAATATATAAATGTATTAAATATATTTTATTGGAAAACAGCAACGAAGAAAAAATTTGCAAATTGTTGTGTACGAACAAACGAACAAAGAAAATAAAATAAAATAAAATAAATAAATAAATAAAAAATAAAATAAATCAGAATGGCAGCAGGTCAGAATCAACGTATGCGAGAGTAAAAACAAACTATCATTAACTAGAAAATACTACTTAAACTACGAGACTATCAAGAATAGTTAGTGGTACCAACATACCAAAAATTTACGTAAACTTCTCACCAAACCGAACAAGGCCACCATGGTGAGGTTCAGAGGCTGTATCGACCCTTAGGGGATAGACCGATCCTGTAACGGACCACTAAGCCTGAACTACGAACTACCTGCATGGCATTAGCAACCTTAAGTAACCATTAGCATTAGCCAGGAAGTGCATCTGGTGTTTGGTGTGTTTGGGGTGAAGTTAGAAGAGTTGGATAGGGTTGAGAGGGATGGTCATTAGCTAGAGCGGTTAAGGAGTGGTTAGGAATGGTTGAGGGGAGCTGCTACGCAAGACGCGATATTGATCTGACGAAGGCGGAATGCAACTTGAGATCGATAAAAGCATCCTAGTCTTCTACCACTCTTCCTTCTTTCCTCCTTACCTTCTTCCCTCCTTCCTTCCTTCTCTCCCTCCCTCCCTCCCTCCCTCCCTCCCTCTTTTCCTCCCTCCCTCCTTTTCTCCCTCCAGCCCTCCTTTTCTCTCTCTTGCCCTCCCGCCCTCCTTCCCTCCTTTTCTCCCTCCCTCACTCCCACCCTGTTTCCCTCCCTCCCTCCCTCCCCCCGCCCCCCTTCCCTCCCCCCTCCCTCCCTCCTGCCCTCCTTCTCTCCCTCCCTCACTCCCACCCTCTTTCCCTCCCTCCCTCCCTCCCCCCGCCCCATTTCCCTCCCTCCCGCCCTCCTTCCTTCCTTCCCTCCCGGCCTCCTTGCCTTCCCCCTCCCTCCCTCCCTCCCGCCCTCCTTTCCTCCTTCCCTCACTACCTTCCACCCCTCATCCCTTCCTCTCTCACAACCTTCTCCTTTCCCCCTTTCTCTCTCTTTCTACCTCCTTGCTCCCGCTCTCTATCTATCTAGATACTGTCATCATCATCACCATCACTATCATCATCATCATCATCATCATCATCATCATCATCATCATCATCACCACCATCACCACCATCATCACCATCATCATTATCATCATCATCATCATCTTTATAATCATAACCACTACCATCATAATCATCATCACCGCCATCACCATCACTATCATTAGCACTATCATCACCATCATTGTCATCCCCATTATTATCATCATTATTGTCATCATCATCATAACTACCATCATTACCGTCTTCGTCGTCGTCATTAGAAGCAGAAGCATCAAAGTTCCCGGTCAGATGAGAAGCAAATCGTCTTCAACGAAAAAGTGAGAAAAAGTTTAACAAACAGTGAATACACAGTGTAAGTACATTACTGTAGATCTGGTGAGGATGATAGCGAAGGTAAAGTTTATCTTAGCATAAAAAATAACCGTCATCACTAAGGGACAGCCACAGCCAAAGAACACTTCCAAGATGATAAATGTACCATTGGAAGAACTTGAAGAACTTTAGAAGATCGTCGAGGTACTATAATTACCAGCATCAAAACCTGCCGAGGATCCTCGCTGGCCAAACGGTTTAGAGCGTCGCTACTTGCGGTGGAGGTCGAGGTGACGGCAGCTCGAGTCCTGCCGCCAGCGAGTTGGACCAAGGGCATGGTTCATTTAATTCCAGGCTACAAAGACTGTTAGATTGGAATGAATACAGATCATTACCTGCTTCATCACCGCCCCCATTCGCGCCCAATTAGGTTTGGCCCCAAATCTTGCTACAGATCTGAAAGACACATTGCCTTTACATGTGATAGATAGAAGTCCAGCAACAGCCTTGATTGACGCAGTCTTCCCAAACAGAAAAGATTACCTCTATAGAGACTCTCAACGTTCACAGTCATTACCATAATATGGAACGTTTTTGTATCAGGGATCCTTTGTGTAAGGAACGCAGCTACCGTCTTCGAAAAGAAAATTTGAGTAATAAGAAGAACTTTCCTTGACAGTCAAAACCACAAAACCAGATTTTTCCAGATACGTTTTGGCCTTCACAACTCACTCCAGTCTAAGATTCTTCCCCAGCAACAAAAGAGAAAACTCACGTCGAACAACTCCATGACAGGTGCTGTCCATCTGCGCCAGATTGGGTCTGACTGGCTGCTCTTCTGGAAAGCGTTGCTGAAGGCGACAAGAAACTCGGAGCTCTCCGGAGGTCCAGATCGGAGAGTCTTGTCGCCTCCGCTTGCCAGACGACGCAAGCAGACCACCAACACGATCCCCTTCGACCTGTGCTGAGCCATCTCTTTCTCTTCCTTCAGGGCTCTACCAAGAGACCAAGACTTCAATAAAACTTAGACATCCTCGGGGCGTCGCTTTGATATCGTCTGCGTGTGGCGTGCGAGTGTGTGTGTTTGTGTACGTGTGTGTGTGTGTGTGTGTGTGTGTGTGTGTGTGTGTGTGTGTGTGTGTGTGTGTGTGTGTGCGTGTGTGTGTGTGTGTGTGCGTGTGTGCTTGCGTCAGTAGCATGAAAACATTGACTGTTAGAATAAAGGAAAGAAACAGAAAAAGGAGACGGGAGAAAAGGGAAGGAAGAAAAGGGAGGGAAAATTACTGGTTGGCAACTGAGTTATTATCAATATTAATAATTGCAAGATTATTGTTATCGGGTCATTGATCAGAAGAAACACGAGCTCTACTAAATCTTGTTTTATTTCACGATTAATAAAGAGAATACTTCAACGAATTGTGAATCAATTTTCCGTGCACCGAGGCTGTATCAGGTAGAGAAAAGATTGTGACATCTTTATTTTAACATGTTGAAACTTTGTTGCAAAGGCCTATGAGGTAATACGAACATTCTTCAACTTACGAACTAGTTACATTCCAAACATTCGTTCGTAACTCGAAATGTTTGCAAGTAGTTACTCAACATAATTCTAAAGGTACTCAAATCTATATGCATGAGTATGATATAAAGTCAATACATGTTTTTTTTTACCCTAAAAGACATTACAAGTGATACATAAAACAAAATTAAATTGTACTTTAATATTCTAATGCTGGATTTCTTACCCTTGAAGCTGGTAAAGTAGGTTTGAGGTTTCGTTCGTATGTCTGAAAGTTCGTAAGTCGAATGTTCGTAAGTAGAGGCGTGTCTGTTCAAAGTACCTCAGGAACTTCTACTAGTGAGACGTGGCTTCGACGTCCAGCCTGCCAGTCACGGTGCAAGGGGACGCTCCACGGCCAACGTGATGCCACGTAGCGACGGGCCAGGGTAAAAAAAAAAGAAGAAGAAATTATTTGCGACTCCACATCCTGATCAACACTTTTCCCTCGAGGGCTCTGGGCCGCGGTAGTTAACATCTACTCTCACCCTCTCGACCCTTCTTCTCAACCACGAGAGCCTCCATCCCAACTTAATCCGTTACCCCCAAGACTTCCCCCTTTTCCCCTCTTCCCCTCTTCAACCCAGCTCCTCTTCCTTCTTCTCCACCCTCCTCCTCCTCCTCTTCCCCATTTCTCCACCCTCCCCACCCCTCCGTCTCGATTTGCCTTCCCTCTCTCCCGGTCTCTCACCTTCTCAAACTCCCCCCCCCCTTCCCCCCCTCTCCACATCCCACTTTTGTCTCCCATCAATTGTACATTTCCCCCCCCCCACACCTATACCCTTCCTATCCCCCCAACAACGCCACCACGTGCCGACTCAGAGGACCTGGAAGCAAGACAGTAAAGTGAAACAAACAGTTCTCTTCCGCTGTCGATATTGCGTCCAGCAGGAATGTACAGTAACTTGCTCTACTGAGGCTTATTATTTACGAAAAAGAATTTTGGGGCCAGAGCCTTTCTAGGGCAGGTTGACGTACGTATGTTGAAGGGGTTGTTTTCAAATACGTCAAAAGATCTTCTTCTTCTTCTTCTTCTTCTTCTTCTTCTTCTTCTTCTTCTTCTTCTTCTTCTTCTTCTTCTTCTTCTTCTTCTTCTTCTTCTTCTTCTTCGTCTTCGTCTTCGTCTTCTTCTTCTTCTTCTTCTTCTTCTTCTTCTTCTTCTCCTCTTCTTCTCCTCATCCTTCTTCTTCTTCCTCCTCCTCATCCTTCTTCTCATTCGTCTTCTTCTTATCCGTCTTCTTCTTATCCATCTTCTTCTTATCCGTCTTCTTCTTATCCGTCTTCTTCTTTTTCTTATCCGTCTTCTTCTTATCCGCCTTCTTCTCATTCGTCTTCTTCTTATCCGTCTTCTTCTCTTCCTTCTCCTCCTCATCCTTCTTCTCCTCCTCATCCTTCTTCTCCTGCTTCTTCTCCTTCTCCTCTCCTCCTCCTTCTCCTCCTGCTCCTTCTCCTCATTTTTTTTCTTCGTATTTTTTTCTTATTTTTTCTTCTTCTCTTTCCTTTGCTTCTTCATTTATTTGTTCTCCCTTCTCTGTTGTAAACATGCCTTACCATTAGAAGATTCCTGTTTAATGATACGTCATGAAATGATTTATCTACAATGATTTGCTCTTGTAAGATTCTGATCTTGTGTCAAACACCTAATTCTTATTTTGGAAAACTCCCTCTGCCATCCCCAATCCCAACAAAACAAACACACACACACACACACACACACACACACACACACACACACACACACACACACACACACACACACACACACACACACACACACACACACAAACACACACACACACACACACACATATCCACACACACACACACACACACACACACACACACACACACACACACACACACACACACACACACACACACACACACACACACACACACACACACACACACACACACAAGAAAAACAAGAGGACACGAGAAGAAACTTAAGAAGGACAGTTACAGAAGAGATCTGAAAAAAGAATAGCTTCCCACACAGAGTGATAGATATCTGGAACAAACTGAATAAGGAAACAGTGAGTGCTACAACTATACATGACTTTAAGAACAAACTGGATGCGGAAAGATACAAAAGCGGGGCACTTCGAGCATAGCTCTCGTCCCGTAAACACACACACACACACACACGCACGCACGCACACACGCACAAATTTGAATAATAGAACCCCACATTCAATATCTATAAGTCATTATTTCTTTATCCTGCACCCCAGTTATCACCATTCACAAATATGCATCGACTGATCAATGTAGTTGTTTCCTTTCAGGCTAACGTCACACAAGAGGAATATGAAGAAGCTCGCAAGCTTTATGAGGAGGCAGTCAGATTGGAGGCTGAACTCCATCCAACGCCTACAGGCGACGAGGATGAGGAGGAGGATGAAGAGGAAGAAGAGGACGAGGAAGAGGAGGACAATGATTTCGAAGTGACAGTCATGCCCAACAGTACATCGCAGCTTAGATTCTTTGGCAAAGTGACGACTTTACGCAGAAGAGGTGAGTGTATATTTCGTATATCTTTGCGCCACAGATAAGTCGTTTGCCTCCACTTTTCAGTACTTTCATCCTATTTTGTAAATTTTTATTCTCGTTTGTGTTATTGGAGCGTGTTTTCCCTTTTAGTCGTTATCATTGTTTCTTAGAAAGTCTCCATGTACCTCTCCACTTGAGGTTCCCGGAACAGTGCGAAGGTATGACGTCATGTCGACTTAATATTTTGTTTCTCCTCTCTCACATGGGATGGTAGCAAGAGAATTGGAGTATCATATCAGAACACATAATTCATATTCTTCATGATGACACTTTCGAGACTGTCTCTACCCCCCTACGCCTCTGCAACAAAGAAATGCAATAAATGAAATTCTCACGTTCTTTGGAGCGAGTTTGAGGAGAAGGAGATTGGGAGGGAGAAGAAGGAGAACGTGGTTGGTAGGGAGGGTGGTAACACTGCATGTTGAACACATATGTCAACAGGTGTGTGGATGCCTCTGAGGTATTTGTGATACCGAAGTTGACAGTGACGGTGACAGTAATGGAATTCATGAACCTATTAACGACGACGATAGTACTGATAGTGATGTTAGCTTGGAAGCTGAACTAGAAATGATAGGAAGATAGTGGCAAGTATGACATTAGTTATGTGAAGGGTCGTGTTATGTCAAGTACTGTCTATACTCTGACAAGAAAGACGATGATATTCACACACCTTTGCAATTTCAAGAAAGAAATTGTTCTAAGTAGATATATTATCTAAAGTGTTTTGTAGGCAGTGAATGATAAATCTTGTTTTCGATGATATTCATATCGGGGGAACTTCCTCTCTAACCAATAGGTTAACAGATTAAAGAATGATATTTTACCAACTCGAGGATATATACGTGCTGCTACGATTGAACTTTAAAAAAAGAGCTTTACCAAACGATAGCATATGATTTTTATGACCGTCGCGTGTAGGACTCGAACCTACCGCTCAGAGGCCCTAAGGTTACTGTGGATGCAGCTGTCTACTAGCGAATTTCTCACAAACGGTAGCATCTATAGAGGGATTCGATTAAATATATTTGCTAACTTTACAAGATACTTCGTGCTTTCGATGCTTTTGATGTTTCTAGTGCTTTCGAAGAAAGTATAGTCACATGCTGTCCTAGGAGAATGATCATAGTTTCTTTATCTAGACAAAAACACTCCTAGAGGTGGCAATTTCAGACAGGGAAAGAAAGCCAAGGAAATAGAGACAAACGTGAAAGAATACATTGTTAAAGAAATTATACGATAGGGTGCCGACAACTGTCGAAAATGAAAGATGCACAGAAGTATTAGATAAGGTGCATTACATAGTAGATATTTTCAACAACATTCTGATGTTTTCTGAATAACACAACATCAATTTCGTACCAATGAGACCATAGGTTAACATTAAGAGAACATTCAAATTTATGGTTACCGTTAATAAGATTATGGATACTAATAGTGATGAGGATTCGATTAAACATCGCGAAACCCGCCCTACCCCCCATCAGGAGGTTAGCACGGTGCCCCCTTACAGAGGACTTTGTAGCGTGGAATTGAACGATCCATGCCCTTGGTCCAACTCGCTGGCGGTAGATCTCGAACTGCCGTCACCTCGACCTCCGCCGCAAATAGCGACGCTCTAACCCGTGTTAGTATTGTCTATAAACAATCTTTGTAGAGCCTTGAAGTTGAGGTGTTGTGAGAGAAAGCAACTTTATTTTCGAGACGCTCTTGTAATTTGGCACCTGTTCACGCCTACATTTCCCCTCCAAGGCATCAAGAAGGCGCAGAAATTGAAACAACTTCACGTTAGGGGTGGGTAACGGTTGACAGGGCGAGGTTAAAGAGCTGGAGAGTGAAAGGTCAAGAAAGGAGGAAGTGGAAACGACGATACAAAGGAATGAATCGAGTGAGGTTGAAACTGGGATATGGCAAGAACATGATACGATATATGTATGTTTTGTATGTTTGTACGTATGTCCCTACGTGTGTGTGTATGTATGTATGCATTTATGCATGTGTGGAAACTGGGATATGGTGAGAACATGATACTATAAATGTATGTTTTGTATGTTTGTACGGATGTACCTATGTGTGTCTGTGTGTGTATGTATGCATTTATGCATGTGTATATGTATGTATGTACTCGTATATGTGTATGTATGTATGTATGTATGTAGCCTATGTATGTGTATGTGCGTGCGTGTGTGTGTGTGTGTGTGTGTGTGTGTGTGTGTGTGTGTGTGTGTGTGTGTGTGTGTGTGTGTGTGTGTGTGTGTGTGTGTGTGTGTGTGTGTGTGCGCATGTATGTATGTATGCATGTATGCAGTCAAGGGACAAAATTGTTACGTAAATGGACAGCCAGATCTCCTCCCATCATCAATGGAACTCGATTGGCGGATCACTTTTCGAAGGAAACCGTGACGCCTTCAACTAAATGGTGGTCGATCATATTACTTCCAAATTTTCCTCTCCCTCTCATCTTTCCCCCCTCTGACCCCTTCATGTCTCGCCTCATTTCACACCCTTTACCTGTCCGTAATTCATTCTCTTCCACATCTGACCTTGCTCCCCCCGTCCCCTTTCCTCCAGACAGGAAATAAAGTGACATATGACTTACCTTCTGTCTGCCTTCTGAGACTCTTCGGCATGGATCCTTTTCCCCCTTACTTCCGTCTCTCTAATCCACTGCTGACCTCTGCAGGGTAAAATATGCAAGGGGTTCTCAGACCTGGTCGTGAAGCGTCTATTCACGTACGGCGCCAAAGACTTCCCTTAAACATTTCAGTAAATGTCGGGTTTCGTAAGACGGAAGTCTGAAGCGTAGTCCCAAACGTAGAACGTTTACGAAACCGAACCCTTTATCGGTCATAAAGAACTTCATTTCCGTCGTAAATTAATGAGCTAAAAATGAGTCTCCCATACCTCCCTAGAAGCTATCAGTTACTGTGGTACAACGGAGGCGACTGTACCATTTGCTTTGACTTGACAAACATAACGTAAAGACACATCAAACTCAACTTTACATTTATCAATCTCTACTATCCACACACACCGGAGCACCGTTTAAGGTTCCGTACAAGAACATCACTACAGACCAACACACTCATCACGAAACTAAAGTGATGATAACAGTACGAGAATACATTTGCGGGGTCACCACACAAGAGTCCTACCACCTTCGTCATGACATCACAACCACAGAAGCCACCGCAAGGATACCACACTACCACCACTACCACCACCAGCACACCACCGCAACCATCATATAACACGGATGGACATTTTCATTAAACGAACCGACATTCCGAGTCTGTTATGAGTTGCTGTGTCAACGAAGGAGGTGAAGGGGGGAAAAAAGACAAGAAATATAAAGAGGGGAGAGAGGAAGGGGTGGAAGAGGAGAAATAGAAGGAGGAGTAGGGGGAAGAGGAAAAAGGGGAGAAGAAGTGTGGAGGTGAAGGGGAAAAAGACAAGAAATAGAAGAAGGGGGAGAGGGAAAGGGGTAGAAAAGGATAAATAGGAGGAGGTGTAGGAGGAGGAGTAGGGGGAAGGGGGGAAAGGAAGGAGGAAGAGGAAAAAGGGGAAATGGAGGAGGAGGAAAAAGGGGGAGAAGAAGGAGCAGGAGCAGGAAAAGAAGAGGAAGAAGAAAAGGTGAAGAGAGAAGAGGAGTGAGAAAAGAGGGAAGAGGAAGAGGAGGAGAGGGAGGAGTAAGAAAAGAGGGGGAAGGTGGAGAGGAAAGAGGAGGAAGAAAAGGAAGATGAGGATGAGGAGGAAGAAGAGGAGGAAGATAAGGATGAAGAGGAGAATGATTAGTAGACAAAAATGAGAGGTAGAGGAAGAGATTAAGAAAAAAAAGAATATGAAGAGAAGGAAGAGGAAGAGGAGAGGGAGAAGGAAGAAGAGGAGGATAGTGAGGAGGAGAAAGGGAAGGAAAAAAAGGGAAATCAATGAGGGAAACAAGAAGGGAAAGTGGAAGGTAGAGAAGGAAGAAAGATGTAATTGTGATGAAGAAGGTGAGGAGAGCGCGCCAAGAATCGCGTATCTGAGGCCGAAGCCGTCACCTTTGCCGTATGATGCACTTGGACTGTTGGGGCCAATGGTAGTCACTGCTGGAAACCGGAAAGAAAGATGAAACTCGAACCCAGGGCAATTAAGATGGTAGACCCTCAGCCGTCTGATTGCGTAACCAGCGCACTATGAAGACAAGAATTAGAAAATTATTTGGATTGAAAAAATAAAGTCAGGAGAACGATAATGGAGAGAACAAGGTAAATCAAAGGAATGTAGAAAATGAGAACGATATTTGCAAAGAAGGTGAACATAAAGATGAAACTTATATAACTAAAATCCATTGGTAATCAGTATACTCGTAATACCTTTGGGGTTTTGCGTAACTGTTTTTTGCCCCACTCTGCTTCGGAGACTCCTGATGTTTGTGACATTTTCCTTTTCTTATGGGAAAAAATTAGGATGATTGCACATAAGACAGAAGTCATCATACTAACAGATATTATGAAATGATGAGAGTAATAATTTTATTTGCCTCTTCAATTGCGGAAGTCCTGGAATATACTAGTGTAACTACACGAAGATGGCCCTCGCTTTCCAAAGAAGTTTCCGCCTTATTTCTTCGTTGATATACATTTTTACATTTTGTTATTTTCACCATCATTACCAATTCATTACGATAACTGAATACTAAACATCTTCAGCAACGATACCATTTCAAAGACTGTCAACATAGGAACAAATTCAGCCTGAGAAAATGTCTTTGGCAAGAATAATTAGCAAGTGAAGATACACTAAACATCTTCAGCAACGATACCATTTAAAAGACTATCAACATAGGAACACATTCAGTCAAGGAAAATGCCTTTGGCAAGAATCATTAGCAAGTGAAAATATAACTAAAAATGAAAGAGACGAAAGACGAAATCATAATAAAGAGATAAGACAAGACTACGAAAGTTCAAAATTGTGTAGCGTCTCCGATAACCAGCGCTTCCGTCGGCTGAGACGTCATAGCACCGAAGGGAAGAATACATACATATATACATATACCAAGGCTTTTTCCCCTTTACAAGGGGGGTAGCCAAAAAGAAAAAGGCATAAAATCATTCCCACCCATTCCATCCCTGAAGGGAAGAATAGAAGATACAAATGATCATTTTTGTTTCGTTAATTATGACAGAATGTTGCATAACCCGGATCCGTGGGGATGTTGCATAAATCCTTAAATGGTTGACCACACCAAGCCTATACAATCAATACCTCCATACGCTGGGAAGGGTCCTGAAGATAATTAGGGACGATGTGGAGAGGACATGGAGGAGGAATTGTAGAAGGAGAGAGCAAGGTGATGGAAGAATAAGTAGAAAAGGATTATGAAATGGAAGACGAATGGCGGTCTAAAGGAAAGGACCAAGAAATCTTTGAAGCGAAGAAGAAGATCACCATATGGGAACAGAAAGGTGAAGCAAGAGAAAATAAAAGTAAAAAACCCAAAGATTAAAGAGATGTGGATAGAGATAAAGGAGATTGGTATATCAAAGAGGAAATACAGTGGGGAGATAGAGAAAACGGAGATTCAGGAAGTAAAAAGAGGAGAAAACGACAGTTGGGTAGAAGAGAAGGAACTAATAGAAGAGAGGAGTCCGCGCCAGAAACAGCAAACTAAAGCTCTTATCAGCCCTGTCATGTCCAGGCAGTCCTTTTGTGTGCGTGTGTGTGTGCGTGTGTGTGTGTGTCTGTGTGCGTGTACGTGGTTCACCATGTTCTTTGATCACGTGCTAGACTTGTGAGCGACAGTTATTACCCACGAAGATGAGAGGTCAGAGTTCACATAGTCCAGTCTGTGGGTAATGCTGGAACCTTAAACATACACACACCCATTCCATTGCCGAATGGTACAGTAACAGCTTGTAAATTAAAGCTTTTAGATCCTGAACTAGGTACGAACTCTGGGCTACAGGTTTAGGAGTCTTCAATACTAATCGTTACACTATTAATCTTTGTGTTTTTGTGTGCGCAAATTTACCTATTGTAGTATACAGGACAGGAACTAAGTGGGGTAATGTTTCTTATTTATCGTTTATCATACAGAGTTTAAAATTCATGTATGGTTCCAGCAAAGGTAGTATTATAATTTAAACTATAAACGAAATTTACATATCAGTATATGGAATTGTATGTCTTTACATTCTTTAAAAAAAAAAATTCTCTCATGACCTCACGACGACTTCTCATTCCAACGACAGAACTTCCTGTCAATTTTGTCCACCCTCTTCAGAGATCTGAAAACCGCAATTAAGTCCTTCTTTCTTGATTTCTTTAACGAATGCACGCTTATGGCTTCAGGATTCTCTTCGTATGATTTGTCTGCAAAGAAGGAAACCATTTTGGTTGTTGTCCTTTGTATTTTCCTCGACTTTTTCGTATCTCCCGTGTTGTATGGAGACCATGCCACTTCCGCATACTCCTGTCTAGGGCGGATGAGGCAGTCTATGAGTAATGCTTATCATCTCTTCATCCATGTAGTGGAAAACTATTTATATGTTCTCCATTAGTCTGTATGTTTTCCCACAACTTTATGGATATGTTTGTTGACAGGGTATCGCTTATTACAAAGGATTACAAAGGCGGAGCATGCCGACAGGAGACCTTTTGGTCCATATTAAGGTCGGATGCGAAAAAAATATATAATAATGATAGATAAATAAACGAATAAAAACTATAATAAAGTAAATGATAATAAATTAAATAAATGTATAGGTATAGTTAAATAATAAACAAACAGGTAAATAATAAATAATGTTGAATTCACAAGTAACTAATAATAAATGAGAATCAAGTAAATAATAATAAACAAACAGACAAATGATAACAAAACAAATAAACAAATAATATACATACTCCCAAGACTCTTCGTATAAATCGATTAGAAGTACTATGTCAAAGGTCTTTTCTAGATCTAGGTATACACAGTCTACCTAGCCCATACGATCTTCTAGATCTAAAGACAAAGCGAGTGTGAGAATAAAATTTTCTTCTCCGAGGTCTTTCCCAATTCTCTCACACAATATCACTGTCGTGCTGATCAGAAGTATTGGTCTGTATTCTAGTGGTATTTCCTTACTCCTTTATCAATTGGAGCCACGTTTGCTCTCTTCCCATCCTGGGGCACTGCTCCCTCTTCTAATGACTGCAAATTAAACCAAGGATCTTGCCTACCAATTGCTCCCAGCATTCTTGAAGGTCTCATCGATCTCTAAGGCTTCTTTACACATCAAGTGGTTCCAAAAGTTTGAAGACTTCCTTCTCAGAAAACAGATTGCAAACTTGTTCCTTATCTCGGCTTGAGTAATTGCCTCCTCAAATGCTTCAACCTTCACTACCAGACAATCAGGCCCGGCTGTCGCGAGCTTTGAACTCGGGTCCCTCAGAGCGTCACTCCCGAGCGTTACCACGACTCAGATCTGAGTGGCGGAGTGGTAACGTTCGGGATTCATGCTCTGAGGGACCCGAGTTCAAAGCTCGCGACAGCCGGGCCTGACGGAATTACTTCTGTTATTAGCAATTTGTTATATAACAGTACTTACTACCATATTTGCACACCTTTCCTTGTGCCTCATCTTGCTGTTGTTAAACCTGTAAAACAGTTTTGGTTAATATTTGCATTTATAGATGATACTCTTCAAAATTCTTTTCCATCTCCCTCTTCTTGCATAGTAATTCATATCTTGTTTGTATTCTTTGTTTTATTAGCTCTTTCCTTTGATTTTTTTTCCTATACCACACCCATGACTTTTTAAGCTATCCCACAGTTCTTATTAAAATAGTCTTAAATCAATCCTCGGTGCATGATTGTTCACACCTGATTTATAGAAATATAGAAATATTTCATTTCCTCTCGGCTTCAATAGTACCCACGAATTCCTCACAGTCTGTTTTTTTTCCCAAAGAATTTCATCAAATCCAAGAAGTTCGTCGACCCAAAATTGAGTGTCTATTACCTGTACAATTTGTTCTTCGGCTATATTCCCGCATTTTCCAATATCTTCAAGTGCTATGTCGTCTTCTATTTAATTTACTTATTTATTTAATTGTTTATCTATTTGTGTATTTATACATTTATTTATTCATTATTTATTCATTTGTTCATTTGCTTATCTAATTATTTGGTATATGTATGTATCTATTTGTGTATTTATAAATTTATTTATTCATTTGTTCATTTGATTATCTATTTATTTGTTTAATCACCTATCTGTCTGTCTATATATAGGAAAGAGATACTTTGAAGACCCAGGAATGTTTGATTCTTTGATAAATAGGAAATCCAATCGTTTTGGAGTGTCCCATTCGAGTCGCGTCTTGTACCGATTGAGTCATTTTGTTTTCAATTGCAGTGTTCAGTAAAGCGTTACCCCATGATTCTTTATTACCACATGCCTCCTAT